>NW_003315826.1:0-143030 GCF_000151355.1 Fusarium vanettenii 77-13-4 | reverse complement strand
TTTTTTATTTAGGGCTTTAAACAAAAATATTTATATAAGAAAATAATATTATCTTTTACTTAATAATAAACCTCGCTAAGTAACCTCTTTATATTATTACTTATAAGGCCTTTCTTAAAGTAGTATTATTATAATAAAAGAGATCTCTTTAAAGTAAAAAAAGCTTTTTAAAGCTTTAAAATTTTACTTAATTTTTAATATCCTTTTAGTATTTCTATAAAGATATCCTTATTTAATAAGATATATATAAAGGTATTAATTATATTAAAATATCTTATAATTAAAATAATTAATAATATTTATTAAGGTCTAAAATAGTATATTTATAAGCATAATAATATATATATCTTAGTTATTTTTTATTTATTAATATTTGTAGACTATAAGGTATACCTTAATCTTAATAAACTTATTATATATTTCTTTAGCTTATTAGTATATACTTAATAATACCTTAAGACTTTATAACCTTTTATTATTAGCCTTAAGACTTTTATTTATAAGCTTAGTTACTTATAGTTTTAAAGATATATCTCCTTAGTAATATAAATTATATCTTAATATAAATAATTATTTATATTTATATAAGAAATAAGAAATTATTCTAATAGCATCTAATATAAATTAATATTAAGCTACTTTTTATTACTAATTATAAGACCTCTTATATTAATCCTTTAGGGCTCTTTATATATTTATATTTAAAGAATAAATTATATTTTTTCTTAACAATAATATATTAGGGCTAACTAGGCCTATAAGTATTTTTTAACAAATATTTTTATAATCCTTTAAGAATTAAAAAAATCCCTAAGAAAAATATAATATTAAAAGGGAGCTTTATATATATTTTATTAAGAATATTTTTACCCTTTTTTTTATTAATCCTCTTTATTTTACCCTTTTATATCTAAGATAATAGCCTAGGTATAGATAAATACTATTAATAGGGACTTAAGTAATATAAAAAAGACTTTAAATTTAGCTAACATATATAAAGGTCTCTTTTCTGATAGTTTTTCTATTAGTTCTAGAGAGTATTATTAAGGCGCTTTTTTTTATTTATTATATTTTACCTTATTAATTTTATTTAACTTTTTATCTAGGGCTTATTTAGCCTATTAATTAGGCGCTTATTACTTTATAATAAGCTCTTAAATTCTTTTCTAAGTTTCCTTAAGGTTTTCCTTAAGGAAATTATCTCTTAAAGACTTAATTTAATTATTAAAGAATTACTTTTAATCAAATATAATATCTTAAGTTATAATTATTTCTTTATAAAATAGGCTTTATATATAATATAAATTACTTAAGGTATAGCTAATAAGGAACCTTATTTAGCCCTACGGAGCTTATTTTTAAAGTTAATTCTTTTTTAATTAGGTATTTATTATAAAGATATATATTTTATAGCTAAAGGCTTATAGATAAGAGAGGTCTAATTTTGTAGTATTCATAGAGTATTAAGTAATATAAAAGATCTTATAAAGTCATTTTTTCTTTCTTTAAATTAAAGGTATATAATTATATAAATATATGATTACTTTATTATCTTAGGCTGTAAGCATTTAAGGAATTTAGGTCTTATTTATAATATTTTTTCCTTCTAAATAATAATTACCTTAATATTATTAATTTATATTTATATATTTAAAATAAATAATTCATATTTAAATAACTTCGGGGTAAAGTTTTATATTATATTTAAAGATTTTTACGTTAAGAGTATATTATACCCCTAAGAGCTTTAAGAACTTTTTTATTACTAAGAAAATAATATTTATATAATAATTAGAGGTATAATAATTCTATAAATAGCTTATCATATAGTATATAAAGATCTAAATAAAGATATAGCCTTTATAGCCTTATATTATTAAATAAAAGTCCAATATTATATATCCTCTTAGGCTAGCTATTTTTATAAATTCCTATAAGGCTTTTTAAATAAGCTTTTAAGCCTTTATTATATTATAAATATTATAAGTATTATAACTTATTATAATAACTCTCTCTAGGCCTTGAGGCTTATTAAGTCTTAGCTTTATACCCCTTAAGGTAATTGTTAAATATCAGAGGATGTTTAGCCCTTGGTATCCTAAGTAATAATATTATATAAAAGAGTCTCTTAAGTAATTCTTATTTAGGCTTATATCTTATTAAAAGCTTTTTTTTCTTAGCTTTAAGAAAGATTTTAAAATTTTATAATAAGCTTAATATATAAGACTATATCTTAGAGCTTTAGCATTTTTATTAAACCCTTAACTCCTTAATAATTATATCTTTATAGCTATTTATTAATGTTTAGCCTATTTTTAATTAAAAGAAGTCTCTAGCTAAAATAACTTAAAGGCTCTTAAGCTTTAAGGTATCCCTAAAGATATATAAGGTTACTTTAGAGTTAATATATTATCCCTTGATAGATAATATTGATTAATTATACGGGCTACCTCTTAATTATAAGAATTAATAATTTATAATTAAATTAATTTCTTTAGCTTAATCTTTTATATCCAGGGTTGTGAGTTAGTCACCTTAGTCTTAGTCAAGGGCTGACTTTAGTCAGCCTATTTTAGTCTTAGTCAGACTAAGACTAAGACTAAGACTTAGTCAGACTAAAAAGTCAAGCTTTTAGTCACTTATATAATAAGAAAAATTACTAAGAATAGCTATAAAAGGCTATTAAGGGAATATTACGTAATATAAAAATCATTATAAGTATTATTATATAGGCCTCTAGTTATAATATATTTTATTTTAATTTTAACTAATTTATTTAAGCTATAATTAATTAAATTAGCTTATTATTCTTAAAGAGCTCTAAATAAGCTTCTTAAAAATACCTAACTAATTGAAATATTTAATTAAGTTAAAATTATAATATATAACATGAATTTCTATTAATTAATATATTAAGCCTAAGGTTTTATAATTAGATGTAGAATTAAAATATAGAATTAATTTATAATTAAATAAAAGAATTTAAAATAAGTTTAAAAAAATAATGACTATAAGAATATTAATAAATTAAAATTGTAATAATTAATAATAATAATAATAAAAATATATCTTTTAATATTAATTTTAAATATCAGTTATTATTATACCGATAAGTTTTAATATAGTTAAGCCTAAAAGATTAAAATTATTATATGTAGGGTATCTACTTGAGTCTACCTGGCTGACACAGCAACGACTCCTAGCCGTCCGCTTATATATGAAACCCTTCCTTCTCCCATCTAAGTACCTGCTCTAAACCCGTCAATACTATTTTCTCAAAAGTCCTTCCGGCCTAACGGAGGTTCTCAACATAGCCAATATTAAGGAGCTTAAGGAACTCCTGCGGTTTCCCCGCCAGGGGCCTCTATTCCTTCTTCTTAATATGAAGAGGAAACTTTTCCTTAGCAATAAAGGTGTCCTCTTCCTTAATAGTCCCCTTCGACCTAACAATAATGAATGGCAATAACCTATTATCCTCGGGACCATATATTAAGTTCCACATCCGTCCTTCCTCCAAATGGGCCTTTAGATGATCCATCTCCATCCCTAGCTGCTAAGCGAGTTACTCGTTGTCCTCTTTGCCTCGTCGTATACTACAACGAGTCTCCATTCGCATATCAAGTTTTCGAGCGACGCAGGCTTAAGCATGGCGATATAGGAAATCAGTGAGAGATAACTTCCTAACAAGATCGACTAAACGTTTACTATGCCGCGGCACTATATATCCTATACCACTTAAAAGAAACACATCTCTATCGCGATATCTCTATTCCCCCACCAGGTAAATAAATTACTTTATTACTAGTGAACTTTAAACTAAAGCTACGGCCTTAAAGATATCTTCTAGCAGAGCTAGATCTAGATCCCTATATATCTAAGGAATACGGCAGTTAGGATCCCACTTCCTGATCTTTTCCTCTAGTGCATTTAACTCCCTTTTGGCCGCTGTGTATGCACGTGTTCCCCTATCTGAGGTCTGGGTTCCCTAGTGATCGGTCCTAGACCTTTTGCTAAGAGGTGTCGGGAGAGGCGTTTAAGCTTCCGACTCCAGACCCACCGCCCGAGCAGTGGATGGTAGAGGCGTTCGAATTAACTTGGGTGGCGGGACGCGAGTGACGGTAATCATCTAGTACGCCACACTTGACGCACTGGCGCAGCGCTGTGGATTTAAGGCGATCTCCATGCTGTAAGTGGTTTATGGACATGGCGATATTGAAGCCCATATTGACGACTATATGAAGCTAGCCGTACGCAGGGAGCATAAGGTCGCCAGGCCCTTGAACCTCGATAACGAGGTCAATACCTTGTCTCTCAAGCATCAAAGGGGATATCAACAGAGACTGATGTCCGACGCGTTAGCTACACCCATTGCAGTCCTAGTTCTTAGCGACAAAGGCCTCAATTTTTCTTATATGATGCATCTTAATTCTAGTCCAGAGTTTAACTCCCTCTAGCACCAGGTTAGCAGAACGTAGGCCGCAGAATAATTCATAATCAGAGCAATTATAGTCTTCGATATAGAACCGGTTCGCGGATTTATCTCCGCTAATATGCCAATATAGACGGTTCAAGTCGAGGAGTTTCAGGTTCTCCAGTATCGCTGCTCCTGGATTAAGTAGTTCCTCGTACGGGAGATCCAGATGGCCGGTAAAGTATGGAATAATGCCCTTTGGAGGGTTATCGAAGTAGTCGTTAAGCCACTTCCTGGCCTCCTCCTTAGTCGGTGTCACTACCTCGTCTAGAAAGTCCGGGAATGCGAAGTAGGATTAATGTTTCGAGATATAGGTATACACGTAGCCCTTGTCTTTTGGCCCGGGCATGAATCTATTGGCGGTGAATTGCTAGTTGGGTTTTGGCGCACTTAACCTGGCTTTTATTGTGCCTTGATTAAATCTAGGTCGATGGGCAGGTTGGGAACTGATATCTTGTGCATAGAATCGTCCCGTTTGATACTCCTCCCGAGCGTTTCGACCAGTCTTTCTCCCATATCGGCTTCCGATAAAGTCGATTGGGGCGGCGAGTCTGGCACCGAGGTGCCTGGCGATGTGAGGTGCGTATCTGGGGTGGTGGCGCGGGATGTATCCTCGGTCATGTCGCTGCCTTGAGGTGTCGTGTCGTGAGATCTGTCTTGTATATTGAGATGCGCGTCACCATCTTGGCTTGATGGGTTTAGCGTAGCTGGCGGTTGCGCGGTTCGATCTTGAAGTGTAGTGATGCTGGATAAAGACGGTGTGCTGATCTGTGCGCTGGCTGAGTCCTCACGGTGGGAGGAAGCGCCTCGGCTGGCCGGATTTGTGATTGGGAGCGGCGTGGCCGTGTCCCCAACGGGGGTAGATATGCTAGCCAGCCGACTCGTGCTGTCCTCTGGGCCGGGGGATTCTGCTGGTTGGTCATTGGCAACGACAGGTTTGGGGCCACCTTCACTCTCGTGAGCCTGCGGCGGCGTGATCGCTGTAGCCTCGGGTAGGTCTTGTCGGCCACACGTCGGTTGCTCGACGCCGGTCATGAGCGCGTCTGGATCATAGCCTTCCGGTTCGGGTTCTTGCTTGATTAGCGGGTCCGGTCGTGAGTCGGCCGCGGCCGCCTGCCTGGTAGAGCCTGCAAGGGGAGTAGTAGTCGGGGAGTCCTCTGCCTCTCGCATAGGTATGTCTTCGTCAGAGCCGTCGCTTGATGGATCTCTGCTGGCCTCAATATCGGTGGTCGAGTTGTCGCTGTGAGTGTTTGCTGGGACCTGGTTCTCTGGCTCTGCCTCGCGGTGTTGATGAGTTGAGGAGTCCTGCGCGGCTGCGTTGCCGACTTGTTTTGCCTGTTTTGCCGTGCCGCTATCCTGGGGTAGTAGAGATCCCGGGCTGTCCTCGCCGTGACCATCGGCTGGGTGAACTTGTGGTTGCTGGGTCGCGTCGCTGATAGCCTCTGGGCTGGCGGTTGCGTTGATCTGTGGGCTCCGGTCGGATGCAGCGTGACTCTCGGTGCAGGCTGGAACTGCCCGCTCATGGGATCCGCCCTCAACAGTATCAGCTGGCGTCCCGCCTCACCGTACTTCTTCTCGCCCTGAGTCCCTCTATCCTTGACCCAAGGCATTATGCGCGACTAGACTACCGTCTTGCCTGGTGCGAGGTAGCTCTTATGACGCTCGTGACCAGGTGGTGATGAGGCGGTCCTTAAAAGCCTTAAGTATATCCCTCTCCTCCCCAATATCTTTAACGACAGAGATAATATCAGAGATCCATGGCGGCGATCTATTATTGCCCTTTCTTCGAGCTTTGCCACGAGGGCGTCGTCTATTCGGTTTTGGCTTAACTTTCTGCTCTTAAGTAAATGCCTCAATAACATCAAGCTACTTTTGCATCTCATCGTATCGAGACTTGGTCCACTATTATATTCGACGGGCTTTAGAAAAGAGCGCGGCGAGATCTAGTGCTAGAGTGCCGGGCTCAGTTATATTAGTAGATATGCGAGGTTGCTTCTGGGGGGGCAATAAGTAAACAGGACGCGGCTTCATAGCAGGCTTAAGTATATTACACTTCCGAGACTTTTCCGAGAGCGATACCTTAGTCAATGCACCTGGTCAGCCAGCACCCCGCGATATATACAGCAGGCCCACTCTCGGTCTAGGATTATAAGCGTAATAGTTATGCGCAAGCGCGGCTTTTATCGTTCTCACTATCTTAATAAACACTATTTCCTCTCCTAGATTACTCTGAAACTGCCTATGGTCATTCGTGAGCAGTTCTTATATGCAATCTGAGATTAACTTTTGTTGCAAATATCTTATTGCATGGGTCACCGTCGGTCCGCCAAAGGCACCCGCGCTTCAGGGGGATAATGCCCGCGTTTGTTGAGAGGGAGTAGTCTCGGCACGCTCCAACATCCAGCCGCATTGCTCTGTATGAATGTCAGGTCTCAGCTAGGGAGATACCCGGTCATAACGGCGAAGGACACAGCTTCCAGCGCATATATAGCTTATTCTTTCATCCCGAGGCCTAGTCCAGTGTCTTATATCATAAAAGCTATTTAAAGGGATCCTCGAACAGAAAAGCTAGCTAGTGAACCACATCATTCACATATTAAGAAGATTAATTACCTTTGGTTTTGGTTCAGCTGGTCGCAAAGATCCACTTCCAGGATGCTAAGGCTCACAGGCAGCTCCTTATCACCTATTCTGGCAAGATGCTATGGGGGTTTTAGCTCTAACCTAAAACAAGATACATCTATTCGGAAAAGTGCATCGTTAGTATCAAGATGTCGCCACAGTCAGGATATTCATCTACCTGCAAAGTAAGGTTCGATTAAACCTCTCACCAATTGCCGACTTCCCACCTATATGACAGACCTCTGACACAATTATTAATTAGTAGACGAAGGCAGCCCAAGATGATCTTACCACGCAACTCTCACAAGTAACCTGAATTCACTTAATAGCCAAACCACGACAGTCGAAAGAAAACCCACCCCACTTGCCTCCAGGCAGTTTCGGCCCAGAGGTACCATCGCCTATAATACAGGCCTTGGTTCGCTCCTGGTTAACCCCGCAAGAAGCCAGGGAAATCCACCAACAGTTCCAAAAATCTTACATCAGAAACCAGCAGGTCTTATGGAGCGGCATGACCCGTGAAAAGGCCCAGCGATAGGCAGACAAACACAGCTTGCAGACATTAACGACGGCATTAGGGCCCCTCCTTAGCCCTTCCTATCCTCATTCTTCATTTCACCTAAAACCATCTACTAGGTGGAAGGGATACATTCATAGAGCCTCGGTCATATTTGCCTGGTTTATTTCCCAAGCAGACTCGGTAACGGTCCTATCGCAGCCTCCACCCCAGCGGTTCCATCCCTCCGGACGCACATTCTACCAAACAGTAGAGGAGCCTATTATTCAAGGTAAGATAGAGAATAGACACGTTAAGAAGATCATAGTTATGCATCTAACTATGGGAGGAAAAGCCGAGGACTTTCGATATGAAATATGGCCCAGCGACAAGTCGCCCCTATAGACGAAGATATTTGGTAGAAGGGACACTGGAATATACTGGCGAGCAGTCAAGGGACAAAAAAAGTAACACGCCAGAATTATATGGAAGGTGAACAGTTGATAATGGCAGAACAAGATCTTCATGACCTGATTGACGACTAGCAGACATCAGTAGGACCAAGCACGGTTCCAGTAGCTCGATCACTCGTTTTAAAGACGCATCTCGCTATGCTAAACTCAGGAAGAAAGAAGAAGAAGATAGTTAGCAAAGTTACCAAGTGCAGCAAGGGAAACAATACCATCTCGAGGTGCCCAACCAAGGTGGCTAGGAAACAAATAATAACGGCGGGTATTCAGCAAGCCAGTAAACATAGGAGGAAGAGGAAGAAAAAGAAGAAATAAAAAGATACTAAGGATCTCTAAGATAAGGGCATTATGAGGATATGGGGAAGGGTAAGATAATGCTATCACGGGCCTCAATAGTCCAGGAGGTTAAAAAGTAGCACAAAGTCTTCGCAAGTAGGGAAGGCAGTGACTACACGATGTTTTAGCTATACGACCCGATCTATTAGAAAATTCCTTCTGGTGGGCGGTGTGTAGATAAGTCGAGTCCTCTGATCCTTACTGTCCAAGGTGCTGCTGGTATGCCTATTGGTAGCGCGGTTTAAATGTGCATAAGGCATAAGACTTTCGGCCTACGGAAGTTGATAAAAGGATCAGATAGCTCCATGGTCTATTAATTGTTAGATATAACGATACTTGATAGGAATTTATGACCGAAATTGTGCATAAGACTCTTGAATAAAGCTTAATAGGCTCCTACTCTACCGGTTCATGCCGACCAGATGTAGAAACTCATATCGCGTCTCACTCTTAGTCTCAAAACATCCTAGTATACAGCTTATTAAAGTCGTCGTGCTCGTCTTTTCAATACCGCGTATTACTATGCACAGGTGGCTGGACTCCATGACGACGGCCATACCCTGGGACTATAGTACACCTATGATAGCTTGGGCAACCTCCTTAGTGAGGCGCTCCTGGATCTACAGGCGACGAGAGAATATCTCGGCGATTCGGCAGAGCTTAGAGAGTCCAATGACGGTGTTGGAGGGAATGTAACCAATGTGCATCTATAGGAGAAAGGTTAGCTAGTCTTTTCGAGAACTAGTATGCGGTGCATACGCGAAGAAAGGGAGGTGCCTACCTTTCCAGTAAAAGGTACAAGATAATGCTCATAGAGACTAAAAATCTCAATGTCTTTAATAATGACCATCTCGCTATGGCCCTCGCAGAATAGCGCATTATTGACAGTATCCTCCACGCTCATTTAGTAGCCCTTGGTTAAAAACAGTAGTGCCTCGGCATATCGCAACGGTGTGTCTTACAGGCCCTCCCGATCGACATCCTCACCGATACACTCCAGTAAAGTTCGCACAGCGCTTTGCATCTTCTCTAGGCGCATAACGGCCTGTCCCTCATGTTCTTCTCGGTCTTATCTGGTTTCCAGAACTGCGAGGCTCACGCGTTAACCACTAATACTAACAAAACCTAGTTCAAACTATCAAAGGCCTTTTGGGTGCATATGAGGGAGAGAGATAATAGGAACCTACCTGGTCGACTAGGCCAATCAACACCGATTGCCTAGTTAAGTGGTGAAGTTGCTGTGCCATGTCCAACGATAACATCCTTATTGGCTGTGGGGGCTTCTTCATAGGGGTCTCCAGGGACCTTATTCCCAGATTTTGTTTCACGCTTGCCCCTTTTATATGTTGGAGTGTCGCTAGTTAAGTCAGAGACACTAGCATTACCGCAAGCTCTCTTCTTGGGGAAGGTAGCACTATCCTTAGGAGCTATCATTATCCACGATTAATAAGAAGCCGGTTTGTTATCAGCAATGAGCAGGAAACAGAATGCAAGAAGTTAGAGCTTCAGGGAGGAGGGTTCTGAGAGGTAATCCAGATTGCATACTCGAGTAAGCCGGTACGATTTAGAGAAAGCGAACTTAAAAGCGGGTTCCCTTCTTAGCTTATTTCAACGTTAGGCACCAACAGGCCATACAATCTCATTCCCAGATATACTATCATGCACTATAAACATCGTATAGGGCACAGAGCTAGCTCACACCAAGTTATAGCTATACCAGCCCCATGAGCAAATTAAGTTCTAGGCCGGTCCTAGGATTTCTTACGGATCCAAGCCCGTTCCCTGTCATTCTTCGTTGCTGTGTGGCGAGAATCGCGAATGGTGATATTGAGGCCGCTCCCTTCTTCTGCCGGAGGCCATCCATGTGTCACGCTCGACACTCAGAGCCTGAGAACATTACATAATTACCACACATATCGAACACGCGCCGCTCTACTGCACAAGCATGACAGATTCACATATAATCAAGTATTAGTACATAGTAGCACCTTTATCTTTGCAACGTAGGTCTCATCGCACCTCGTATTTCATACATTCTTCCACTCCTAGTGGAACTAAAGATACCATCTGACTATACTATCACGTTGGGATTATCGTCGTACATAGTTAGTCATGCCGGAGGCCGTCCACAACGAGTTCATTTATGGTAGAAAATCCCGCAAAATACCCATAGATAATATAGAATAAATCCATTGGATACTTCCGAACCCCTTTACCTAATAATATGCTCATAATTTGCGTTCATAGTAGCCAAGATAACACAAGGCGGTTTCAGTAGTCTTTGCATACGACGGAGAATAGGCTCATAACCATCAATCATACGCCCGCTGAACAAGCATAGGAATAAGGAGCTCAGGAATACTTAAGCACCAATACTTCATTAACAAAGCATCTCTAACCGTCAAGTAAAGCCTAGATATGCTATCTTCTATACGTCCATCATTACATTTCCTTCGCCCTACGCCATTCAAGTAGTTAAATAGCCACCACAACTAGACAGGTTCAGGCTCATTCGTTACCTCTCTTTATGTCAGACACACCTACACGCTCATATTGAATTAAGATGGCTACTCTCGACATCCTCAAGCAGAATCTCAGGGAGAAAGCCTTAACGACGTCGTCCCCGGTATAGACGCTATGCGACATACAGTACTGTGCTGGCTTCCAAATTTTGCGGGATGCAGAATGGGAGATATACAAAGACTTTATTATTCCTCAACTATCTTTTCTATTAGCCCCTCTCTTCAACTCACGTACCCATACCTCGGTGCTAGAAATCGGACCGGGGCCGAGAAGTGCACTTAGATATCTGCCTAGCTACCTAAGACGGAAGGTCAGCAGATATGTTGCCTTTGAACCCAATGACATATTCGCGGCGAGGTTGGAAGGGTAGCTTTGCTCCGCCTCGGACACAAAGTCACCTCTGCCCTGCCTAGGAAGCCGACCCGACATTTATCGAAGGCCATTCGTTCTGAATAGTAACATAAAGGATAGCGGGGGTTCAAATGATGGTATTAGCTCATTCGATATCATCCTCTTTTGCCACAGCATATATAGAATGAAGCCTAAACGTAGTTTCATCGAACAGGCGCTGGAAATGCTCGTTAAAGAACCGGAGGACGGAATAGTGGTGGTTTTCCATCGTGCAGGGTCCTTGCACTTCGACGGCTTAGCGGGCCATTAAACGGCTTCCTTCCCTACTAGGGTCATTCGCGTGGCAAACGACAACGACATCCTAGACTGCTTCTCTCCTTTTATCGCAGGTTTTCTCATGAAGGATACGGAGCTGGATAGAGCTGTCCGAGTTAAGTGGCGTGAGATATGCCGCACCTTGGGCCGTTGCGAAGAAACCAGCCCAGACCATCTCCTTTTCAGCTCGCCCAACATCATGGTGGCTTTTACCCGACATGCCACCACATTGGAAGAGCTGACAGCGCATATTCTATTATTAGAAGGGGTCAAGGTGGTTAAAAATCAGCAGGCCCGTCTTTATCATCCGGCCTTGACTCTCAGGCCCTTACAGATCCGGCATATCCAACAGTGTGTCGAGTGGGCTCTGAGACATAAGGTTAAACTGACTGTCATCGGCGGAGGTCACAGTGGCCACTGCCTCTGGCCTAACGTTGTCTCAATCGACATGGGCGCCTTTGACCAGATATACATTCTTGCGGCTGGGGGAGAAGGTGACGAATCAGCTTCTGATTCTGAGCCTCTAGTCGTCACCGAGGCCGGCTGCAAGACAGGAAATGTCGTCCGCGAGACCCTGGCAGCGGGCTTGATGGTACCCCTGGGAGCCCGCCTAAGCGTCGGCGCGGGTTTGTGGCTACAAGGCGGCATCGGGCACCTGTCTAGACGGCATGGGCTTGCGTGCGACGCTATTGTAGGTGCCGTTGTGGTCAGCGTTTACTCTGGCCAGGTCCTCTGCGTTGGTCGTGTACCAAGTCAATACTGGCCGGCTGGTGCCGTGCGCCCAGACAACGAAGCCGATCTGTTGTGGGCGATTAAAGGCGCCGGGCCCAACTTTGGCATCGTGGTCAGCGTTACTTTCAAGGCTTTCGCGGCACCGACCTATTCGGTTCGAAACTAGAGTATCCCGCTGCGCGATGGCCTCGAGGCGCGGCTGAGGCTTAGGGATATTGCTTAACTTATCAGAAACCTCACCCGGAACTATTCGACAGACGCGTATCTGTTTTGGGACAACGAACAGCTGCATCTTGGCGTGACCATGTTCGAATCTGCCGTGACCTAGCTCCCTTTTGGCATACCCACGCCTGCACACACAGTTCTAGGACCAGAAGATAATTCCGAGATCGTCAACGGAGTTGGTCTATTCGAGACTGAAATGTACATTTCCCGGATGCACGGCGGGCATAGTGGCGGCAAGACGTCCTCGTTCAAGCGATGCTTATTTTTGAAGCATATTGAAGCTACGAACGTTACCAAGATCTTGGTAGCAGCTATCGAGACTCGCCCTTCGCAACTCTGCTATCTCTATCTGCTGCCAGGTGGGGGAGCGGTGGGCGACGTACCAAACGACGCCACTGCTTTTGGCTGTCGAGACTAGGACTTTGCCTGCGTGGTGACCGGTGTCTAGCCCCGCAACCGGGATGGAACCGAGACCGCTTAAGCTACCGTGAAGTGGGTTTACAAAGTCGCTGAGGACTTATTGCCCTTGAGCACCGGAGCTTACGGCGCCGACCTCGGGCCGGATCCCAGAGATGCTGCGCTAGCGGCCAAGGCTTTTAGACCAAACCTGCCGCGTCTGGTCCGTCTCAAATCCAACTTGGACCCACGTAATGTGCTAGCTTATGCCTGTCCACTTCCAAAAGCACCAGCAGAACACAAGCTTGTCATTCTTATCACAGGCGAAAGCTGCGCCGGCAAGGATTATTACGCCGACATCTGGGTCTCTATGCTCACCGCACGCGCCCATAAGAGTCTCAAAGCACGTGCAGTCAGTATCAGCGATACGGTCAAACAGGAGTACGCGGCAGCTACCGGCGCTGACCTGCGCCGCCTGCTTTGGGATCGTGCTTACAAGGAGCAACACCGGCCAGAGTTGACCAAGTTCTTCCAAAGCCAAGTACTAAAGCGACCTCAGCTGCCACAGGAGCATTTTCTAAATGCCATATATAGTGCTGCGGGTGTAGATATGCTGCTTATCACCGGGATGAGAGACGAGGCACCGGTCCTAACCTTATCGCATCTGGTGCCAGATTGCAGATTACTCGAGGTACGCGTCAAGGCTACTGAGGAGACGCGTCGGGTTCGCCGAGGATGCCAAGCTAGCAGCGACAATTATGATAACAATGCGGATAACAAGACCAACGGCAAATCGGATCTGGCTGCCTCAGGCCACTGTCCCAGTCTCGTCTTCAACAATGACACAACCGGAAATACTATGGCAAAACAATTTGCCGAAAACTACCTACTTCCCTTCTTCCATGAAGACTTGGACCGTCTTGCCAGTATGGTACGGCCGATATCCGACTTTCCATCCCCAGGCGTCGAGTTCCGCCACGTACTCGGCATCTCCCAGCAGCCAGGTGGGCTAGCCTTGTGCACTTCTCTACTGCAGACTCACTTTACGAGTGACTGGGCCAAAATTAATGCGGTGGTTTGTTGCGAAGCTGGCGGCTTTGTCTATGCCTCGGCGTTGGCCGCACGGGTCGATATACCCTTGGCGCTGATTCGCGAAGCTAGCAAGCTCCCTCCGCCCACTATTTCTGTCATCAAGTCACCGTCGCACATTTCGTCTTCAGCATATAACGATGCCACGAAAAGAATTGAGATGAGCCGGGATCTGATTTCCAGAGGCGCGTCAGTGGTTGTGGTGGACGATGTACTTGCCACGGGGGAGACGCTTTGTGCAGTGCTTCAGCTACTGAGTAAGGTTGGCATTGGTGTTGAAGATACCAGTATCATTGTTGTGGCCGAGTTCCCTGTGTATCGAGGTCGGGAGCTCTTACGCCAGCATGGCTTTGGCGGAATCAAAGTTCAGAGCCTTTTAGTTTTTGGAGGGGCTTAGGGAAGGGTCGGATACTGGAAACCTGTGCGTCTTATGAGAATGTCTTGCGATGATTGCGGTTTAGGTGTCATGGAAATTTTGTCTGTGTGTAATGAGATCCATTCCCTTGTAGCGGCTGTTTTAGTCTTGGGCTTGAATACTTGGCTAAAATTGTCTTTAGAGCCTTGGTGCTTGTGTCGGCGTGATGGGATTGGGAATGGCGGTTGGGATTTCTCACTCCGGGGAGACTGATATCCTGCTACATAGACGACCTTCGGCCTCGCAGTTAGGGGCTCCTCAACACGATCTTTGCTCCTATCACTGCAATGCTGATGGATGACAATAGGACAAAAATGATAGCTAGACAGAAATGGAAACTACGAAGGCTACCCACCAAGTTTTCTCTCCCTTTTTTGCCCGTTATGTGTTTCTCTTTTGTGGCGGGGTACATAATCCTGCCTGATGAATGTCTTTTTGCAAACGTCACACGTCCCACCTATTGAAGGATACTCAGTTTCCTCTGCCCATCTCCTATGGTGCTTCCAAACGTGGCGCCTTTTTTCCTTCTCCTCTGTTGCCTTATCCCAAGTGCAATCTTCCTTGGGACACATCCTGTGTTCTCGCGCGTGTTGGCTGCAAGGAATAAGTGGAAGACTAATTAGTAATTCTGATGATATAAAGGACATGAGAATTCAGGTACAAACACATACATACCATTGAAAATCACTCCCAATACCGGTATGCCTCACATCTTGCCTACTACGTAATTATTACGCTAGTCGTGGAAGCGGGCCACTATCTATCTCACTCAAGATGTCGAGCAAGCCCAATGGAATGGTGATTGCTCGCCGATGACGAGCCAATGCTCTAAGTGGCTGAAGGGTGGTGTCTGCTAGTGTGTCACACGTTGGGGCGGGCAGCTGTCCAATTTCGAGTCCGTCTATCATACTCGATGTCGCTGAATCCGTCCCGACAAGAACACCTCAATCATCTCAACAATACCCCATCTATTTATTAAATCTTTTATCTGTTCCCCAAGGACATGAAAAAAGAAACAGAGCTCAAGACACCTGCGGCCGACGAGTCTGCCTCTGTCACCGGCGGCTTCTCAGGAAGCCATTACCGAGTACATCGACTGTTCAACGACGGTATCCTCTGCCACGATGACGCCCCCAGCGTCCGAGAAATTTCTCGAATCATTAAAAAAGTATATTCGACAGACCCTTTAGACTCTCCTTTCGATTTTTAACTCCGCTAGCAGATATTACAACACGGCCGCTCTTTCTGATGTTTTGGTCGTCTGCGATGATCAAGAGTTCCAAGTTCACAGAGTGATCTTGTCAGCCCACTCAAAGTACTTCACGGCTGAGCTAAATGGCAGCTGGAAGGTATAGTAGATTCCATTAAAAAAGCGACTTATCTACTCATAATATTCAAGGAAAGTTCCGATAGGAAGATTCAAATCAAGGACTTTGACGTAAGCGTAGTGGAAGCGATGCTGCGTTTTATGTACTCGTTCGACTATAGCAACAACACTGGTTCTTCCATAATGGTTTACGACGCCTAGGTTTACTAAATTGCCGATAAGTATGATATTCCCGCGCTTAAAGTAAACTACAAAAGTAAATTCGGCACTGCCATTGCAACGGGTTGGAGCTTGGACGACTTTCCACTTGCTATCACTATGGCTTATGAATCTAGCCCTTCGGAAGAAAGAGGACTTCAGGATTTGGCTATAGAGACCTCTCGGAAGCATATTGATAAGCTCCTTAGACACGATGGTTTCTATGAACTTCTTAGGAAGATGCCTGATTTCTCTGCCGACCTTATTCCTTTTCTTTCCGAGAAGACTTCTACGAATATACCTCGGTTTAAATGCCCTTCATGCTAATATTAGTTTCGTGGCGAATTCTCGGAGAAGAATTACTACTATCCGAACTGTACCTATAGGCTGTTAAACTGGACCACTTACCGAATCGGGAACTAAGTCGTATATCGGCCCAAGCAGACCGACAAGGTAAAGAAGGTCATAATGCGAGCAGTGCGGAGAATCAGGGTAGGTATTCGGGGAAAATGAAGAGGGCATATATGTTTTGAATTGCGGAGATGAAATGGATGGCTTTACAGTAATGTTAAACACCTAAGCGTTACCAGCCGAGCAAATATCAATTTGACCACATTAGGCCAGCTGCATCACTGACCAAACTGTACCTTCTATGCTTCTAGAATCGTCAGCGAAGCAAGAAAAGTCTGTTATATTGTATGAGATTGTTGATCTAGCCCAAGGCGAAATTCCCAATATCTTCCAGAGGCTTTATGATATAAAAGTTCATTAGATTATTGGGAAGGCAATACAAACACCTGAGTGAAACTGCCGCTATCTGCCGCCTAGCCAATTGCGCCATCTTACCTCCAGAATAAATGTCACTATGAGCTAGATTATTATGAAGCATAATGTCTTATTTATAGTTATCAGATAAAGGTGAGTCGTACGCTGATAGGTTGATCATGAGTTAGAAAACCCTGACCAGCTCTTATCCGTGTCGAGGAACAGAGGTCCCGCTGACTTGTGTAGGCTGCTCATTGCTTGACCTAAAATAACAGTCATCCTTGTGAGCTAGGTGATTATACCCCCGCGGTCCTGTCATAATATCGTTCCAGCTGGCAAGACATTCCCAATAGAATTGATGGCGACATAGCGTACCTACAGCTGGAATCAGATGATAAGTTTTAGAAGGCGCGTCCAAATAGAAACTTACATATCATATGAAAACAACCGTCTCCTTTCTGGAGATTAATGCCACACTCGGGGCACGACTTGGTGTTGGCCATCATCCAGTCTTGCGTTTCTTAAAACCGCGGATCCCTATTCTCCTTCAGACTATCGTATTCTTCATATATCAGGCCCTCGTGCCATTTTACTTGGTGATAAAAACACATTTGATAGCCATAATCCCCGTATGCAACGTGGCTGTCAAAAATCAGGTCATATATCTGACCACTTGAACAATGCTCGGCCAAACACCACCTAAAAGACAGAATCTAATTCAGTGCCTCTATCTTTAAGTATTTATTATACCTTTCTAACATTAGAAGCTTGATTAGCAATGATATAGCATAGTGATGGGGCTTACTTAAAGAAGGCTTCGTCGCTTACATAAAGCCGCACTTCTTCGTATTCGAGTCGACGTCCGCATCCTAGAGAAGGGCACGTAAGGAGACGGCATCCACCCCTTCCATGCTGGTCAAGCTAAGTCTCAATATAACGTCGTAAGCAGGCTAAGCAAAAGTCGATAGTGTGATTGCAATTTGCTTCCAATTTCTGAGGGAAAAGTAAGATCTTCCACAGCCAGTCGCCGCGGTAGCCGGTGCAGATACTGCTCTATTCATCGAGGGAACCATAGGAGAAGTCACGAATAAGCTCAGTGCAGATAGAACACTAGGACGGTGTCTTTTATATCTAAAGCAGTCATGTGAAAATTAGGACACGTAGTGTTCCCTCAGCGTAATCTATGTCATACAACTGAACAAGTTTGAAGTTTGCATTGAGTGGTGAGCTCTTTTCATGGGCGTGTATATCCGAGAACCGAAGATCGAATAGTAATCGCATCCGATTATTTGATATCAGATATCGGTGTAGGCCTTCCGCTACTTTGCGGGCTTCCAATATCGGCTGTAGGTCGGTATCGTCGAGGACTACCATAAGGTGCTAAGCTGTGTCGTATCTTTATGATTATATTTAGCTACTGGTTTTTTCATCTCCTTGATTCACTCACATCCTAAGTTTTAGTGCCGGAGATCAATCTCCTGTCAGCCTTAGCATTCATTGCAAAGAGCCGCGATTGCATATAGCAATCTCGGCCGAGCAGCCGCAAGGACACGGCATAGATATCATCGATCCGGGAAGTGACCACCAGTTCTCCCGCAATGCCTCCAGAAACATTAAGAGGGACCCTAAGCAGCAATCCGAGCAGACAGTATTGGTACAGGTGGGCCTTGGGAGATCTCTGGTGAATTCATTGACCAATATTTTTGATCTGTCACTCTCACGCTGCTCAAGCTTAACTTTATGGCACACCGAGCAGGTAGTCAATGCTATTGTTTCCAGGTTCGTCTCGCCAAACCACTCGTCGAATGAGTCGAAAAGTATTTGAGCTTAATCAACGTTCAGTGCCGTATCGAGTAGACCCTCTGTGTCGGGAACCAGACGACGACCCATAGTATCTGGGGATACATGGTTGCCACTTGCATCAGCTAGTTGAGATATTGACTCTGACTTGGAGAGCAATTTGCTGACAATGATACCTCGACGTGTGCTTTTAAACACTGGTAGCCTGGTTTTGGAGATCCGAGTGCGGAGCTCATCCACCTCTTGCGATAACGCTCTCTTCTCTATGAGAAGGCTCTAGATATCTCGGTTCAATGAACAATAGTTCATCCGCAAGGCTACTGATTCCTCTAGCGTGGTACAGAGCCGTGACTCCAGGGATTTGTTCTCGTTAAGAAGATGTCTGATAGTGTCGTGCAGACTCTCAATATGTTGCAACATTCCTCCCAGGTCTTTGACCTCGCTATTTCTCATGAGCTGCCCATGGTTGCTTGATCTAGCGGGAGAACATTTGTCGTCAAGAGGCTGCGAAGCTGGCTCTTTCATCTGCTCGAAGGGATGATTATTGTCGTCGAGGTAAAGAGAGAGCTGTGAAGGATCCTGTTGCCTGATGTAGCAGTCTGATCTAACTCGTCGTAAAGACGTCATTTCTTGAGTTGAATCTAGATAGCCTGGAGAGAATTCTATGTCTCGAGAAGAAAACAAGGGCTGCTGAGGAGGGGCTGTGAGCGATAAGGGGATTCATGCTAATGAATCTATAATCTTGGGATTTACTGTTGCCCTTCTAGTTTTCTATAAATCAAACGTCATCGACAAAATGTCTTACTAAACAGCAAGCTAATTACAACTTTGGCTACGATCTTGCTCTGCTTAGCAGTCAGCGGCACGCACTGCTGGCCAATGAGCCTGGCGCTTTTAATAAAATGGTCGGCCTCCCGCATTATCAACGAACACTCAACCCTCCACTCAAAGGAGATGCTCACCCGCGTCCACTAAGCAGCCCCGCACTGGATGACGCTGATATGGAACTCAGATGCAAGTGGGCGACTAGTTGTCACGAGGCTATAAACGGATGGCCTCCTGCTTGTTATTGAGGAGATTGGTATGTTGCCTTATTAGGCCACCCTCCTCGAGCATGCATATATTAGGCCATCCTACGAGAAATGGGGGATTTTACGTACCCAGGGCAGCTGACTAATTCACGACGCCGCCACCTCTTCTTTGATGAAGAGGGCTACGCAAGTCACTTACGATCCCCTCTCCGGCATAGGCTAACATTCAAACGTGCCAAGCCATCAACTAAGCCTTCATATTATCGAATAAAATAAATCTCTCGAAGGGGAATAGATTTCAGCCTTGGGGTTTCCATGCCCTACTATAAGCATGGAAGAACAGTAAAAGCCCAAGGGTGGGGTGCACGCAAACGACATCAATTCCCGCACTGTTTTGAGAATGATTGACTAAATTCCGGTTCGTATTAGGACATCGCGTTCGGCCAGTCCTATGCATGATCCCTGCACTCGCGATGACCGAAATTCCCAGGCATCTGGGATGATAAGCTCATATCCTGACCCTGCCGGAATGTCTCATAAGCATCATGTCGCCCATCATGGAGATATGAGTAACGAACCTGTCTCGCAAGGCGGGGAGTCAGACCTGGAGCTGTCTAGCGATGATGGGGGATACTCGCTAACACCCTCACTCATAGACGCCATGGAGGAACTTGCTGTCCGGTGTAATTGCCCACCAACTCAGGACGGAGAGACACATATCACTCACGAGCTAGCTTCCAAGGAGCCACCAGCTATGCAAGATCTCAGTTATCAACCCCCCTTTCTATTAACAGGAGAGGATCAAAACCGACGCAATCTCGGCTCACTCTCTAGCCTCGATCTTTTGTGGCGTGAGTCTTACCCTTAACCCCGGTGCTAATTCCTATTCCTATATCTGTGTTACTTGGTATTAATTTCTGCTAAGCGAAATGTCCTATCGGTATAGAAAATGCTCCTATGATCATTAAGTGGGAGCTTCATCGTGTCGCGCTCCATTGCTCCATAAACACTGCAACTATCTCACTACTATATCAAGCATCGTGGAGAGACTAGGATACTTTTTGGGAGGACCTTCAGCAGCATAAATCCTTCAGAGAAAAGGCTTTCCCGCAACGATGCAGTGCCTAGGCTTGGCTTGAGAGTGTCTCTCAAGGACTTAAGCCTCAGTTCTCAGTCATTTGGAAGGCTAAACTTTGTCTGGGCACTCAGAAGGGAGATCATAAAATTGAGCTTGAGCCTCCTGTGCTGGAGACCAGTTCCAGGCTTCGGCGAAAGTTCGGGTTTGACAGGTTTATAGAGCTTCAGTTGCTGTCAGGCTCTCTGTCAAAGTCTTTCCGAGACGTCGATCTAAGGAAATCACTGGCTCGGTGGCTAGTTCACACACGCCAAGCTTTTCTCCATCGCGAGTGGGCTGCTTTCTTCGTGCAGGATTGCAACATTGCACCAACCTTCCCTAAACGAGTGTTTTTGTTTGCGGAGCGAGGGCATGGCCTCATTCCCTCTATGAAAAGCGAACATGCAGTTACCGGAACCGTCGCGCTAGCAATTAGGGGTGAATGCAGCCGATTTAATATGTTGAACTGGCTTTTATAGTTTAATCGGAATACAGATCAGCCATATATGAAGCTCTTCCATCGCATTCAGTTAGGTAGGCTCACAACCATCTTATTGCTCTTCTATATCCCTCCACGTTTGCTAACTTATACTTATTCTATCGGACGCTCATATAGGCCTAAGCAAAGCAACCCCAACTGTAGTGCTCGCAGAGCATTAGATACGTAACCATCGTGCTAACATCCTATCACCAAAGGGTGTTATCATGAATGATGGTATTGGAAGACTATCTCCCTCGCTTATGCGAGAGGTGGGGAATGCTCTTAGTCTAGAGAGCATTCCATTAGTTATTCAAGGGAGAATAGGGAGCGCCAAGGGATTATGGATAACAGACATGACTTCAGTGGGCGATGAGAAATGGATTGAGATATACAGCTCTCAGCGGAAATGGGCATGTGACTGGTTCGATCCCGCCCATCGCACTCTTGAGGTTGTGATTTCACCATCAGAACTATAGCCAGCAAACCTAAACCTTCAGTTTGTCCCTATCCTGGAGGCCGGAGCAATCGATAAAGAGTTGATGCGAAAAACTATCGTCCAACATATGGCTGTTCAACTCAGGAGCGACTTGGAACGTGCAAAGAATGCCATGAGGCAGCCTGAGTAATTTCGAAAATGGCTTCACGATACCTCTTACACCGCATCTGAGAGGAGTCAAGGCGACTCAGGGTTCGTTGGGGGACTGCCTAAGGATTTTGCAGATATCATGAACTTCCTCGTGGACGGGGGTTTCGATCCGTTGAAGCTTCAGTTCCTCAACGAGCTTGTTTTCGAGCACTAACGAAAACGGTGGGAACGAATCGAGGACAAGTTGAATGTCAAGGTTGGCTAGTCAACCTATGCATTCATGGCTGTTGATTTTCAAAAGGTACTAGCGGCCGATGAAGTCCACCTCTGCTTCTCATCTATCTTCAATGATGGTACCAGAGAGCTACACGACCTAGAAGGAATGGATGTACTGGTCGGCCGCTGCCCTGCGCACCTTCCAAGCGACATACAGAAAGTGAAGGCTGTCTTCAGACCGGAGCTCCGCCACTTGAAAGACATTATCATATTCCCTTGCACAGGAGACAAACCGCTCGCGCAAAAGCTATCGGGTGGTAATTACGACGGTAATAGGGCGTGGATCTGTTGGGATCCGGATATGGTCAACAATTTTGAGGGTGTTGATATACCACCTAAGCCTTCGTTTGAAAGGTATTTCCTGCCAAATACTCGACAATTAGGGGGCCTTTTTTCTTGCCATGGCAAAAAGCATTTTCTGGATCGATTATTGGAAGAGGCCTTTGCGTTTCACCTTGCGCCCACCTTTATCGGCATTTGCACAAGCCACAAGGAAAAGCTGGCCTATCACAAGAACAGCATCAGCGAAGAGTCTGTTATCAACCTAAGCTGGCTTCTCAGTGATCTTGTGGACCAAGATAAGAGTGGCTTTGTGTTCAACGAAGACATTTGGCGACGGATCAAGAGGGAGATGGGCGGTGGCATGTTGGATCTGGCTCCACCGGCGTACAAAGCGAATACAATCAGATACCTCCCGGAGACTTGCCATATAATCGACTACCTCAAATTGACCTTCTCTAAGATTATTCGAGACGGGTTGGTGGATTTTGGAAAGACCCTGCTGGTGAAGGATGGCGACGATGGCATATCAAGACCAACAACATTTGACGCAGACCTCACTGGCTACTGGAATAGCTTTGAAAAAGAAGCGGACGAATTCATGCGCCGACATCGTCTTTCATCTACTTGGACTTCGGAGCTTCGCTCAAACTTGACGCTGGATATCGAAGCTTGCGTCTCACTTTGGGTCAAGTCAATGAATTCCAGTAGATCATATATCGAAAAAGCCGTTCCAGCATGCGAAGCATGGCGCAAGATCGTTCCGAGGGTTGATTGCAAGTCAGAAGTGGCTTTGGCGGTGATGTGGTCACTGAGAAGGCAGCCTTTTCCCCAGCCGGATCTGGATATCTGGCAGCTGCTGAAAGCCAGTCTAACTTTCAAACTACATCATCAACGTTCTTGGTTCGTGTGGCAGGTTTCAGGCCGCCAGCTCCAGTTTATCAAGGCGTCCAAGGGAGCAGCTTCAGGACAGAGGCCAATCCCAGTTATTGAGAATATGTACCGGGTTCTGCGGCCGGATGGCAAGCGAATCACCAAACTTGAGATGGACCAAGATCGAGGGCCAGGGCAAGACGGTGAAGAAACAGACATGCTGGACTTGTAGAATGAGTATCAGCCAAATTAGAATGTCAAATATGCTTTGATAGGAGCTCTTCCAAGAGTGAGCATGCAAGTGCGATCGTTATTTATGTGTTATCAAAGACAAGGCCACCCATGCCTCGCGTTCTCGTCACGCATTCTCGTCACGATATGTTCGAAGACCGGGCCTTGTAGTATAAAATTAATGCTTCCTTGACCAAGTTGCCACTTCATGAAACGGCGGCAATGAACGAGATGGCAAGTCCAGCAAATACTTGTTCTTCGTGACTTCGTGATTTGGAGTCTGCCGCACCTAGAAGCTACTCCATGAGCTTTCTCTACCGTCGGTTTAATCCTAATGTTCATGTTTCTCGCTCATTGCAATACACCAAATAACTGACTAGCATATGATGTGA
Source organism: Fusarium vanettenii 77-13-4 (assembly GCF_000151355.1). Lineage (NCBI taxonomy): Eukaryota > Fungi > Ascomycota > Sordariomycetes > Hypocreales > Nectriaceae > Fusarium > Fusarium vanettenii. The sequence continues at coordinate 119,236 of NW_003315826.1, read as the reverse complement.
TGCCGTGATCGAAAGCTACATCACTTTCGAAATATGATGGCGAAAAATGAGATTTGATCGAGCCTTGGTTGATCCTTCCGTCGTAGAGCCATAAGATCTGCGGCAGGGCATTCTCATAGCCACGGCCTCGCGTCATCATTTCAATCAGCAAGAGAGTCATAAGTGCATTAGATGGCTCGCCAACAATAACACCCATGAGCACGACCATGGCCGGTAGACTAGTTTTGACTGTAGTAGCGGTAGCAGACTCTTTGTCTACTTGTATATAATGGCTTCTTTTATAATATTCAAGTTCTACTATTCTCCCCTTGCTAAGGGCCCTATTTTGAGTTATCTTGTCGCATGCAGCTGATGATCGATGCCCGTCAAACTTGACTCATGAATCGAGGTTATATTGGCAAGATATAACCCAGCTTTCCACCCTCAATCATCACGGCCTTTTAGTCTCTCGCTATGCGCTTAAATATGCAGTGAAGCTGCCGCTTCCCGTTACTCCTTTGTTACGCCTCTCTTGATTTCGTGTTACTGCGGGAGCCGCTCTCGGCTAATTCTTCAGTAAATCAGTGACCTAATCCAACCACATAAAGAAATACATAGCATATTTAGCCGTCATTATACCTCTCAGTCGACTTTCACCTTAGTAGACAGTATAGGAGAGGCGTAACACAGGAGTAACGGGAAGCGGCAGCTTCACTACATATTTGAGCGCATTAGCGAGGCTCTGAATGGCTAGGATTTGATTCGGGTTTTCTCTTATGCTTCATGGCTAGAGTTTAGATCTTTAGGAAGGTATAGTCAAACTAGCTATAGCAAGGGGGGTGCCGATGTTCAGTTCTCACCATCTAGAGTAAGCCATCTACAACGTCGAGGTCTAGGATATCATGGATCCTATTAACGAGGGATAAGGCGCTCATATCCGTGACTTTCGCTAGGTCTTAGAGAATAGGCTGGTATCTCGCGCGTTTGATACGTAGGAAGGTATCCCTGAGTCTTTTGCCGAGTTACGCGGCGTAGTCGCAGACTTCAACAGACTTCAGCAGACCAGGCTCTTAGAGCCATGAGGTCCCCATGACGGTCTAAAAACGCACTAGGCGATGGTCTCAGCCTTAGGCCATTATCCAATTAGCCGGTCCCAGAGGCATATAGGATTTGTTTTGGGTCTTTTGTTTCTAATATTCGTTCTCGCTGTTTCGAGACTGGGAAAGTAAGTCTCTCCTATGGACACGTGACTACCTGACAAAAATAGTCACACATTCCAATCACCAGGCAGGAGACGAGTCAGAGAAACATGTACAACCAAGTCGATTGTGCAGGGAAATGCGTATCTCCTAAGCAATACATGTTCAAATAAGGTGTGTAGCACATATTGATTCCTCCAAGCCCCCCGTATAGCATCTCGATGGTCAAATTAGATATGTGGTGTTGAAGAGTCGATTGCCAGTGTCGGTACCTTTGGTGCCTGTGAACTTGTTCTCGGAAAGCCGGAGCGCGACGAGACAAGCACCATGACGTCCCATGAGCTTGGCGAGCGGATGTGTCTCCACAACAACCTCCGCTTGGACAACACCAGCCATGACGACAATGCGGATGTTGGCATGTAGACCACGGACGTGCTCGATAAATTGCATCAGGGTCTTTCCACTATTCACCACCGAGTCCACCAGAAGAATAGTGCACTGGCCATCCACATGATGCCTTTTTATGTCCCCCGCGGACGCGGCATAGATGAACCTTGCCTTTGGGAATACCTCATTGACCCCGAAAGCCATGGGCTCTCCACCACGCATCAACATTGCGATGGTGGTTTGCTGTTCGCCGCGTAGCCGGTGACCGGTTATTCGATGGCCTTGCACGTGCGGCATATCGTACTCTTCGAGCCCAATTAGTTAGGAAACCAATTCGGTGGCCAAGTACCGCCCAACACGGGCATGAGCATCTCGCAGGGCAGGGCCAGCAACCGACGCGTCGCGGGTTGGGGACGTCAACAACTTTGCCGCAGCCTTGTCCGTGGCGTGTAGTATCTTGACAGGGCGACGGTGGCACACGATCGACTCAACGAATTTCTCATCATCGAGGCGGACCAAGGGCAGTTTTTCTTCATTAAGACGCGGTGGTGACTGGCTCGGGAGTAGGACTTGTCGCGCCCGGAAGTTTTCAACGTGAATCGCCTTATATAAGGCTTCATCCATGCTCGAGCTCCTAGTTCGCTTATCGCCGACAACCACAATGGCTTGGTCAGCCCCCTTAAGCATCGGCAAATCCAAGGGACTGTCCCCGAAGGCCCAGACGTACCGGCGGGTATCGTTGCGGAGTTGAGAGACGATGGCAGCCTTGACAGCTGCGGTGACAACGAATCCGTCTGAGATTCTACCTCCACCGATCACACCAACCGTCTTTGACAGGCCATATCTCTGCAAAACCTTTTCCCACACGCGACCAAGGCCACATGTGACGACCAGGGCACCGACATGCCTCTGCTCTGCAACAATTCGCAAGAGGGAGATGATTTCCGGGTGCATGACCACTGACGAAGCCACAGTGTCGCACGCAGTCTCGAATTGTTCATTGTCGGTCGCCTCTTCGTATAGCAGGGTTGCTTGATGGAATGCAGTATCCGAGTAACCCAGGGGACCGCCGAAGAGCTCCTGCAGCGGAGACTTTGCTGCTAGGCTCGGTCGAGTCTGAGCAATCATTTCCCAGAACAATGCACCAGTATCCTCTGTCGCTAGAGTCTTGTCGCCATCCATGACCAAGACCGTCTCTAGATTGTCTCGGTCGGGAAGAGCAAGAATCCCATCAAGCTTAGCCCGTACGCGAGCCAAATTAGACTTGGCGGTGATGGGTTGTCGAAAATGCAGGATCATATCCAAAACTCTTGGGAACAAAGCTTCAGGGTTCGAGACGACAGAGAACAGGATGTGATGCTCTCGACAGACGCCGCGCATTTTGGAAACCTCTGCCTCTTGCCACCTGCGTAGATGTTCCTGAGACATGGCAGTGCGGTCCTTCAGCCCATCATTCAAGCGACGCTGCGAGATAATATCGATGGGGATGTTCAAGTAGATGACGTGGGTAAACGTGGCCAGGTCATTTGAGGTATACACCGGCTGGCCGGTAGCATCCTCCTGTCCCCAAAACATGAAGTGTCCAGTCACGATCGCCACCCGCCCGGTGTCGCAGCTCTCCTTTCTGATTGCCTCAATCGCTTGGCCACGCAGATCAGACTTGCACTTCTCATCCAGTTTGTGAAAAGCCTCCAGACCGCCAGGGATGAGGGAGGCAATCTTGTCCGACCCTTCGAACAAGGCGAACTCGGTCGGACTGAGTTCCTGCTGCAGATGTTTCAGCAGGAACGACTTGCCCGAGCCAGAAATCCCATAAAGCCCAATGACTGTCGGCTTAGGCCCTGCCTGGGGGTCTAGAATTGGACTTGTGTTGATCACAGTGGCAATGGAGGGGTGCATGTCTCGGCTGGAGTTGCCATCACCAACGCTGATGGTTGGAGCAGTGGCCATTGCGAGTACGGCGGGAGACGGCGCAGGCGGGTTGTTCAAGAGAGCAAAGGATAAAATGTGCGTGTGAAAGATTGGTGAGTGGTAAAGATGGTAAGAAATATCGTGTTGGGATTGCTGCGCTTTATACCTGTTTCCCTGCCATGGGCAACATGGATCAGACCGGCCATCCTGATGATACTGTATATCAATGAGGCCTGCCATCACGACAACCCCCTCATGCAGGAGGCCAACCGCTATCCTGACCGATACGTGGGCGCCTATTCTATACGAGAACAAGTGCAAGCCCAGAACGTCCACGACGCAATGACCTGCCATCGCAGCAACCCCTTTATGCGGGAGGCCAACCCTTATCTTGACCGATACGCGGGCGCCTGTTCCATGTGAGAGAACAAGTGCAACAAACTCAGCACGTCCGCGACGTAGCGAGGACAACCGATCGGCGTGCCTCTAGTTAGAGAGCAACGAGCTGTTCCCAACGTCTAGGTCCATCCCATCAGTGCGCCTACTGGCAACCACACTCCGGTCACGGCAGGAGGGGCCATACCATCCGAAGCCGACGACAAACTCGTGTAAAGCTGGCCGGATCGATCGCATGGCGGCACGCAACCTCTTGCACCTTATGATCTTTGTTCGGGTTGACGACTTCGCTTATTGAAGACGGCTCGGAATGATCGCACAAGAAGGCGGCTGTTCGGTAAAACTGCCACCTCGATGTGTATTTCGAAAGCAGGTACGCGTATACGACGAGATGCGGAAGGGCAAAATCGGGGAGTCTTCGGAGAGGGTGACCATCGTGCTGTGCTCGGCTGATAATATAGAATACATCGGCCGTCTCGCTGAGCTTTTGGAGGGGGGTCATTGCGAGGCGTCGTTCGCGGATTTCCTCGCGCAACCTGTCCTTGTACCACGGCTGTGGGTGTCGAGACAGGCACAGAAAGCCGTGCCATCGAAGCAAGGTTCTCTCTGCTACCGAGTGCATACCGCCCAATCCTGTCAGTCTTCGGAGAATTGAGGTGATCACCTCCGCAGAGGTGCAAGTTGAAGACTGCACCAATCGATCACCGTGTTAGCCTAAGGCCATGGTCTCGTGGTCCTTGGTTTACCCGGTCCCCATTCTGGAGCTCGGGCCGAGTTATCGATAAGAACTTTACCCCTCCAGAGTAACTAAACCATCAAATACACTCATCGTTCCCTCCTGGCCGAAAGCCCACATTCATTAAAGAACATGTCGACCAACCGTATTGAAGTCGACCCTAGCGGTGATACTTTGGTCATTCTTCCAAGAAACCACCCTTCCTATGGTTGCTCAGCCTCTGCCCAGTTCGGCAGCTCTGAAAGCTTGGGATCCCAGCCTGAACTCCACTTCTTATGTTCAAAAAAGCATCTGACACTGGCATCGCGTCGCGCCGACAAGATAGTTGCAAGTGGTTTCATAGAAGCCATACCAAAAGAAATAGACGGCCTTCACCACTGGAAATTTGAGGCAATATTCGATCCAGAAGCTTTTGAGATCGTAATGAAGATCATTCATGGAAAGACCCGTGACATCCCTCGAACAGTCAAATTAGACCTTCTGGCTGGAATTTCTGCTGTCGTCGATGACTTGGAATGCCACGATGCTCTTTGGTTCTTTGCCAAAGGATGGCTCCTCAGTTTCAAGAATCGCGCACCGAAACGGATGAACAAAGAGCTCACCCAGCTTATCCTCATTTCGTTTGTTTTTGATGACGCTGTCCTTTTCGAAACATCAACAAAGACAGCCATAACGTGCAATACAGGTCTTGTGCCCACATTCAACCTTCCAATACGGCCAAACATCCTCTGTAAGTTAGCAGCCTCTAGCTTAAGATGAGGGCTGACTGGATCAGGGGAAATCGAGGAGAGGAGAGAAAATGCCTTGGACAAGTTAATTAATGGCTTGTATGACCTAGAACAACGACTACTTAGCTAAGAGCTGGGTTGTAGCCGGGGATGTAGATCAATCATGCTTGGGACGTTGATGTAAGACATGAAAGCATGTTCTTTGTACTCGCCACGGCCATCCACGCTATTCCCTTCTTCAAGTCTTAGCTCGGCTATCGAATCGTTGCGAAATTTTGAATCACCAAAGTATTACAGTTCGACACAGGACACTCCTCTCGGGAAACATTCAGGCAGCTGGAGGCTCTCCTCTTATCCTTCTTACTCAAAGAATCCTGGACAAAACATCCCGTCTGGTTGGGGGTTTCCTCTGGACCAGAAGGACACGCCCCAACTTCTCGTCCGTCACCACTGTTCCTTGGAAGATCTCATCAGCCCTTTGTTGCAGGCCGCGGAAACCGAGGTGAAAGGCTTAAGACTAGCCCAATACCTGAACCTTTAGCCTCAAACTGCCGATGATCAGTTTTTAACCAAGGGTTTTTGTGCGAAAATGGGGATTCGCTGGGTAGATAGTCTAAATCATCGGGAGGCCTCAGCCGACTGCCTTTAACGAAGTGTTAGAGTGACCACAAAACCTCTTGATGCCTGGGAGTGTTACTAATTTCCAGTCGTGTGGCCAAAAAGATTTACTAGACGAACGATCTCCGGGCAGTGGGTGAAGACACCCGAGCCCAGAGGGTTAGGTGATTGGTCGAGTGACCCATAGGTTTCGCTGAGAGTCCAAGATCTCATCTCGTCCTCGGGATTCCTCTGCTGGCCACTTGAAGATTCTTTCCCGTAAGCTCGGGCGCTTAACTGCCGTCTCCCATGCGAAAGGTTATGTTTATTCCTACATCAAGGAAGTGTTTCAGGAACTCGTCTAAGGCGTGATTTACATAACTAACATTTCTTAGCATAATTCAACATTGCTAGCACAGAAAGACACAGATTGCCTGGTACCATACAGGGCAGAAGCTTTTTGCTGTAGGAGGATACTCATATGGCGAGTATTGATCCCCAGTTCCCTTAAATCTTACTGCCTAGTATAGCCTACGCTAGTTGTACGTCCAAGTACAACTTCCCATTTCCCAGCGAACTGTGGATTAGGGCGTGTTCCCTGGTGAGAGTTGCAATCAGTCCTCGATATGGGCCGGCGTCAGGACCGGACAATGTCTATAGGTTTGAGATATCCGCTGTATGAGAGGGAGCAAAAGGTTTCAAACTAAGCTGGCGGTCATCGGGCTTCAAAATCGCCTCAAGAGGAAATTCGAAATCCAGCTTCCTAGCACACGCTGGTGGATGGATTTGATCTTCCCGTTGGGTGGTTTTATTGTATCATAACTGGGCAAGATTCGTTGTTGTAATGCCATCTCCCGGTATGGTGCATTTGTTGGCGATTCTTGAGTATGGGAAGGAATATGACGAGGATGAGATCATGGAATTTAATGAGGAAGTCTCTAGTCTTTTCTCTATCGAATCGAGCGAGGAGGGCGAAGTCTTGCTGCACCCATGTCATTGACTCGGCAGTGTTTGTAGGTGGTGAATCTTAACACGAGACTGCTCAGATTCTCGCCCTTCTTGTCACTGCTGGTGTTGTTGAGGGTGACCTCGAGAGAAAGGATTATGGGGATAGGAAATAGATGCTGCTGCCTTCCTCTAGCTGTGAGGACTCCTTCCGCCATAGACGTTGCTCGGAAGAGGCCTTGTCACGAAGCCGAGGCGGGATCGAGAGTGAAACTGATATTTGGAGCCCTTTGCTCAGGTGAATGATGTGCCGTATATTTGATTGAAGGTATATGTTACTCACTTATTAATTTTATTTTATATTTCTTATTCCTTCCATTTTCCTCTCCTTATGTTTTCTTATTTGTTTTGTTTTATCCCTTCCTTTTTTATGTTCGTTTGTTTTGCCGATCTTTTTCTTTACGGCTATTTGTAGGCGGAGTATAACCCAAGGAAAGCCTCTTAACGCTCGATCTTAATACTCAGGTGTGGCCTTGTACGTCTTCCTATGGCCAAAACGTGATCCCTACGAGAGGGGAGCGTAGCGTCGCACGGGGAGAGCAATATGACTACCCCATGATTGGGCCATGTGCAAAAGCGACTAGGGTCCCCGAGGCGTTAGAGCGTTCGAAACTCAACCAGTGTCCACGGAAAAAAGAAGATAATTTTGTGAAGATGATGATGACAGGCCAATACGCGGACGAAACCTGCGTAATCTACTAAATTGCAGGCTGTCCTTGGTACAAGAGGATGAGGCAACAGCGCAAGTAACACATGTCAACGTCAACTACGATACTCGAGTAGCAAAACCATTCTTCGATCCTACATGCAAAAATCCTGGGTGATTTGCGATTCTTCGTTCTGCGCGAATCCTGCGATGCTTAACAGATTACCGGATCCAATTATCTGATAACAGTGCCATCCCACCAACCATCTAGCTTCAGACGCACTAAGCTAGCCAGGTGAGTTGAGCCATCGGCTTCTATAGCCCCTTCGTCTATGTCGTGAAGTATGCGGTTGATATAATTCCCAGCAGCGCTAAGCTGTAAGATAAGGCAAATTGCGCGATGAACGGCAAGAAGCCGGGGGTGTGGAGGATCGATCGTTCGCTCAGGAGTCAAGAATAATTGCCGCGTTATAGGAAGAACAGGATATTTCAACGCTTGGTCGAGTGTTGAATCAATCCGGTAAGTATGAGGCCCAGGTCTTGGCTCAAAAAAAACCTCAAAGTTGCCAAAGTCTTGATGGAGGTCCATCTCCAAGGTCAGCGCATTAAGAGGTCGATCAATGTCTACACCATCGATCAAACTAGCAACCCCTGTATCGAACATATCCAGTATTTGCCGTGCGAAAGCCTTGGATTGATTCTTTAATACCGTGTTAGCCAAGGTTTCCAAGTTTTAAGTCGACCTACTAGTTCAGAGTTTGCTGTCGTGGTATTTAAGGAATGAGGGAGTATGTGCGCAACCTCAAGGGCCACAAATGACCCACGTTCTAGGTCCTTGAGAGGTAGTCCGTTATTATCTAAGGCGTGGTGGCGTCCACTCTGGTCGAAACGTTGCTTAGCCTCCTTCTTGTCGAATTTACGAGATATCACACAACGATGTCGATCATGACTCAGGCAGTCGCGTCTAAGCGAGGCCACTCGTTCTCTAGACTCTAGAGCAGAGTATCTGCTCGGGGCTTGGGAGGATCCTGCCGGCGAGGGTTGTGGCGTCTTGGTGGCAGACGCCTTGACTGGGATAGAGTTAATATAAAAATTCCAAACGGTTCTGGCGATTACCTACGAGGGAGAAAGAAGTCATTTACCAAGAAATCTGCAAACGAGTTCAGGCCCGAGCGGATTCTTTCCACCGCTGCTTCATCATTGAAATTAATACAGTCGTCAATCGCAACTTTGATAAATCTGAGGAATTCCTGTAGGAAAGGGCATCTAGGATCGTCCGAACGGGAGTATTCATATGTTAAGCGAACCAGCTTGGTATGATTATATCCTTTCTCTTCGGTTGAGCTCGAGCAGTCTTCGAAGTGATTGATGATATCGTAAAAAGTGGCCTTAGCCTTGTCACTTTCAATAGGGCTCAATGGACGCCACGTGCTCTCAGAAAGATCAATGAATCCTTCAAGTGAGGATCTATGGCGATGGAGAGGCCCCATTATTGATTGTCTTGATTTCAGGTCTAGAGTTGAAAAGATGAAAAGATGCAATCAGGTTCAGGTTCAGGTTCTATTCCTTCTCGGTTTTAGTCGCCATTTCCCAGCAGCCATGCCCGGAAAGTGGGGTTTGGCCGACAGCCGAAGCGCCCCGAAAGTTTATCCGCTGCGCCCCACTGAAAGATTCAATCACCTGACGACTAAGATGTCACGTGGGCTTAGAGCGTCTTTCTGCCTCAGGCATGAATTCTCGCTTGCCCTCTATCCTCCAGTGACAGTCAATCACAGCACGGATACACCTTGACAGGGAGATACACTTATGCCGTAGCACGAGGGCGAAGTCATTGCGATAGAGGAAGGGGATTTATTATGCAAGGTAGCTACGGACTGAGGCGAGAAAAGAGTTCCATCTTTATTTAGTTGACGGCGAAGAACAGGAGTCAAGACAGAAACACAAAAGCAACATGGCAGGAAGATGCATCGATCTGCTTTGTAGTAGCAGGCTAACTAGTATTAGGAAAAATGTAAGGTCTGGGGCTCTCTAATTGAAGTGGAGGGTAAATTTTATGTTCAGGATGCGCTGGCGCTTCCACCATGCGGTGGAAAGTGTTGCAAACCGAAAAAATTCCTGATTGGAAATATCAGTCGCCTAGTATCTGCTACCTTAACAGTTGGCCCGTCTCCGGGATGTGAAAGCATGAAGTCCGGCTTTTCCTCATTAAATATGACAGGGATCTAAATCCAGCCTTCTTAGATAAGAAAGTTTTCTTGTGGGATGTGCTGTTCGTGGTACTGGATCTGGCGCGACGGAAAACCACTTTTGCACAGTTGTTGATCTGTGACACAGCTATGGCTTGTAGGTGTCAAGGGCAGGGATCACAATCATCATGGAGAGTTTCATCATTAGTATGAAAGCTACATCATACTTAGCGTCAGGAAGCTGTCTGCTACCTAGGAGACCAGCAGCCTGCACACAGGTATAAGACACCGACTCTCGTCACTCCTTTACATAGCAAAATCAAGCGCTCATTTGATCCTCATGACCAAATCAGTACCTGTGATACATTGAGAGCAGCAATGTGTCCATGACTAGATGCGGAAATATACAGTCGGGGAGTTTTCGCAGGGCATGACTGTGGTGTTGGCCCCGGGTGATAATATAGAATACGTCAACCATCTCATCAAGCCTTTGGCAAGGGGATCATTAGGGTCGGGAAGATCCATCATTATCATCGTTGGTTGTTTTATTCCCTTACTGGCTTCTCCATTAGTACTCCATTAGTGCTCGCAACCTTGCTGTGGAAAATCAAGCATAAGACGAGAAGCAATAGGCGTCACCAGAGACGCCATTGGGTATAACAGGGACAGAGAGTTCTTTATTATCATCAGCTCACGATCGGCTGTCGCTAATAAACGTATTGGAATGACTATAGAATCTCCCACTACGTGCCCAGGGACATCACTAGGAATAAGTCATGGGATCAACGACATCATCTCTAGAGCTATCACCTAGCGACAAGTCTAGCAACGAGTCTCCACGTCATTTTCCCAGAGCCTAGCACCCGTTTCAGAGCGTTACAGTTCGACGATCGACGAGTATAAAACTACGCTTCTAACCACGCTTCTAACCACGCTCCCACGCCCTGCTTCTCAGCTGCTTCATTCCGGTCTAAGTAACAATCAACTAACACCACCTCCACGGGTAATCATGGTGACATATTCCCTTCGGGAGTTTCAAGATCACCTCGACCCCATTACGACTAGCATCAGATCAACAATGCCTCCCAGTGTGACTTCCTCCCCAGCGGAGCTATACACAATTAAACACGATCGAGATCGAACAGAGAAATGCCTTCAGACCTGCGCTGAAGTGCTCTGCTGTATCGATGCGGCACAACTTCAGCTCCTGTCAGAAAGGGCGACGACCCAGTCATCTTCTGGCTCATCAACAGGCCTAAGCGAAGCCCATCTCATAACCACCGCAGCGCTGCAGGAGTGCGGCCATAAACTCAACCAGACGCTTTCGCGGTTGTATATTCACATGGAGAAAATGGATATGGAGTTGCCTCTGTCGTCGTCGCCAACTGAGAAGAACCTTACAATTCGCAATCATGATGCGAGCTCGGAAAAGTCACTTATTCTGGGGGACGTCAGCGTCGGTAAAGACGGCAGACAAACGATTGTCTGCTTGGCTGGAGATGTCTTGGAGGTGAAACAAGCAACGGTGGGGGACAGGGCAGTGCAGTTCATTGGCAGTGTTTGGGACGCCAAACCACAGGAGATGCTTAATGACCGCGGTCTATGATGTCTTCGCGTGAATTAGTAAACGAAATGATGATTCATTAATGAGTGGAGTGGATCTGTCATTAAACACTAGTGAATAGAGTTACCCGTTGGTATCGCCACTCGTGGTAAATGGTTCAATAGGCGTCAGCTGGCGGCGACATATATTCCCAACTTCAGCAGTTCAGGAAATCCTCGACCCCAGGCATTGCGTGGTCGATCAACCACGATTTAATTAACAGGTTTCAATATCTCTGAGACCAGCCCTCAGCATAGGCAGGGCTGGTATGGCCCAACAGGAGCCAGATATAGTATTAGAATATCATGTCTGCATTAGTGTTCTTTGAAAAGCTGATTCGAAAACGAAAAAAAAAAGAAAGAAAAAAAATTCTTGTTTTTAAATCATATCGTCTAGTCAAAGTAGAAAGCCAAGCGTTTTACCCAATACGAAGAATAGCCATAACCCTGTGGTCGGCGTTGCCAATCTAAATCCACCTGAAAAGCAAAGAAATAATGAGAGGGAAAACATGTGAACTGCAAGATATAGGAAAGAAAGGCTAAAAGGAACTACTTAGAATAGACTAGCCCAACGGGTCTCCTGAATGGACTGCAGAGCCGAGTCCGGACACTAGACCTCCGCCTCAGATATACATAATGCTTGCTCACGATCTTCTCTGAAGATGTTGCTTATCAATGTGCCGTTTGCGGTTGTCGTCTCGAGTGAATGTCTCGTCATAGTCAGAATAAGGGCACTCTCCTCCATCGGGAGGAATTCCATTATTCGGGTCGTCCGCAAATGTCCTGTGTTCAAGTCGGACGTGGCGAAACATGGCATCGTTCCATTGGAAAACTTTCCCGCAGCCTGCTTTACATGGTACCGGAGGAACATGCGTGCGATGATGTTTACTATAAAAAAGAAATCAGTTTTATCACTGGCTGATGCAATTTTCTTTTCGTTTCTTCTTCTGATTGGCTTGATGTAGTTTGGCAATGCGTTAAGCCAAAGGGAAAGGGAAGTTACTGACTGAAGTTCAGTAGGCCTTAGGAAGACCTGGTCACAACCAGCGAACTCGCATTTGACTGGCCCCTTCCTGGTTTTTGATGATGAGCTTTTTTTCGACTTCGTCTTGGGCTTCGAAGCAGCATTTGTTGTTGAATTGGAATCTGTTTTGGAAGCGTCGGGGTTTCCATCCTGAGTACAATAGCCAGTAGGGAGAGAAGCGCTCCCCCGCTCCATCGGATCATGAACAAGGGATTGTGGGTTTAGGACGTCGGGGGACAAGTGATTTCGAGGAAAGCTTGTAGAAACAGAAGAAAAATCCATGGTATGATGGTCACTAGGCTCCAAGCCGATACTTCGTTGGGGCCACGTTAAAATACCTGCGTCGTGTCCGGATGGGGAGCCGCTAGCACCCTATAGGTTCTGGGGCACATTTCCGGCCGTGCAAGGCAGTGGCTCGTACAAAGATACATTGGCCGTGTATCCGTAATGTTTGGGATCGGTAGGGTTCCCTTGAAATGCAGGATCTTCGAGCATTCGCGGATTCAGGGTGCCAGTCACGGGTTCCTCTTCAGGCAGACAGCAAGCGGTGTGGTATGCCTCGTCAGAACCGCTCCCGTTTATATCCAGGCGAGATGGCAAATTCCCGTAGTCGTATCCCTCCTCCCAGATCACCTCCCTTGCACCCAGCGACAAGGCGGGATCATAAGCGCCAGGTTTGAAAGCAGGGTCTTTATTGACCATCTTGTTGTGCATGATGGATCCGATGCGCATGACCCTAGTAAGCTCTTCGTCATATGTCAAACCCGATGTTTCCTTGGTCATGACTTCGGCGGAGACTCTCACCTAGATCTGACAAACACCCGCTAGGCGCACCTGCCTGAGCAGCGTGGTGCTGCGTTTCTCGCAGCTGCACGACAATGATTCCCTCTTCTTGAACCACAGAGACTGGTGGGCCTATCGCTTGCCTGGAAGGAATATAAGGAATCAAAGGGAAGGCCGGTGATGAAGCCTGATGCAATGACATCAAGAGAAATTCTGAACGCTCACATGGGCTTTAAACTTCATGGAATGCTGGCCTGGCCTTCTCAACGAAAAGAACATGCCAAGAGCAAGGCGCAAGAGCGGGTCGCATTTGCTGGTAGACAATCACACTTTCGGGTTTTCCACTCCTCCACGAACCAAATAACGAACCAGAATTCGCCAACGTCTCACTGGTGCTGGTGCCCCACTTCTGCGGGAGGAAACCATTTTTTCATGGATGGATATGCGAGACCGCCTCCTTGTTGATTCGTCAAGAGATTCGATGTTGGAATAGAGACTCCACTCTGAGCTCCACCACTCATCGGCATAATGACATGCTGAAGATCCCGCCACGCTGTTAGCGCCTAGATGCGTTGAGGGAGTCACCACTTGGTGGAGGGAACGGGTCCGACGGGGTCGAGTTGAACCAATCATACAAACCTTGAGCTCATGAAATGGCTCCCTCCCACATTACCCGTTGGCTCATGTGGGTCTAGCGACCCATCGATTTCGGTCTCGATTTCAGAGAGGTGGAGAACCTAGATTGCAAGCACATGATTGGGTTAGACTAAGAACCGGGATCAAAGTGGTCTGCCTCCCGCATACAGGGCGAAACCGCGTTTGCGCACTTCGCGACGGTAGTATCCCACTTTACGCCAGGGATTATTCTGAAGTTATTGAGTTCTCGCAAGTCAGGACGCGTGCGTTTGCGTAATTCTCATTCACGTAAGCAGTTACATTGATTCTACCCGAAGATTTGTTCCAGGTCAGATGTAATTCAAGTCTACAAATACCCTATTACTCTCTTCCCTCGTTTGATCTTTGAGCATACCTTTAAGAACACCTCAAAGCACACGAACTTCGAAGTCCATCTCTTTCACAGACAATTTCATAAAGCAAACAACTGTGTATTGGAAACACATACAAGTCAGTTTATCATATGCTGCCACCAAAGCTTCCTGATGCCCACCTCCTTTGACCAGACGCCGGGGAAACATTAGCTAACGCAGCCTTAAAATAGTTCTCTGATAAACATGGAGTCAATTGAAAGAACCATCGTTCCTATCAGCCCTACTCGCAACCGAGAGTTTTACCTACCAATTATCCTTGAAAATGCCCTCATCAAAGCTTGTCGAAAGAGTCAAGCCGGCTTCGAGCGAGAGGCAAACAATGAAAATGACTCGCTCCTTACCCAAGAACAGGCTTTCCATTCTTTCGTCTATAAGCTAGCTTAGGTCTGTGATAACGAGCGGGGTGGAAACACCATCACAGCGTTCACTGTCGTGAAGGGCGACTGTGGTCCCGCATATATCTTTGCGTCAAATCTGCGAACTGACAAGCAGCTTGAGGAGACCAAAGAGTTTGTTCAAAGTCTTCTCGAATACGTGAGGTTCAATCCCGAAAATCTTAACCGCAAGCCCTTTCTAAAGAAGGTTCTTTGGCGCATCCTATACTGGAACTTACCCAGGGTAGATGCCTACTTGGGTAACCTTGTCAGGGCGCTTTCTGGCTGCATTGATGACTGCTTAAGAAGACAAGGCAGCCGTGGTATGTACACCACCGCTCCCCGTGTCGAGTGGTGGCGAAATACACCCCTTCACTAACCGGTTGGCTGCTCCAGCTTCTTCTTTGGTCCGACAGTTGGAGGAGTTTCAAAGAAAAGCCGAGTTTCCGAGAGATGTCGAGTCATCCGATAACGCTTTGCCCAAGTGTGCGTCTTGAAAAGCTCATCTGTGAAAGATTGAACTAACTAAATAAGTTATGAGCGACTGCGAGAGCCTTATTAAAGCCATTCATGCGAATGCGAACACAGAACTTGATGAAGCTATTCGGAGCAGGGCCAGGGATGGGGAAATGTCCAATTCGGAGCCCTGGTGCGACTTACGACACTATTTTGGTCGCCTACACTCTTATCGCCAGGCAGCTGAGATTATCATCAGTGCCTTCAAAAGATGGCCTCTGCTTTTTGAAGGCTTCGAAATCATTCCAGTACCGTCTAGTGTTCCGTTGCAGAAGCCTGTCGCCAAGTCCATGGAGACTACGGCCGCAGACGTCATCGGCCAAATCATGCCTGAACAAGACCTGACGCCATATAAGCCTTATATCGAGGATCTACAAAACTTCGACCTGGATCAAAATATCAGGGCGCAGCTCGCCAACCGCCGCTTTAGGCCGATCGTTCACTGCGAGGTCCTTGTCCATGACTACTTACTCACGCATGGTTTCACATCACCGAGCAGCTTTTGGAATGATTGGAAGTATATTGGCAGCAGCAAACGTACATGCCGTCTCTGTCAATACTACTTCAACTCCCACATGGACAAGGTGGAGGTGAGGCCGTCGCACCAAAATTTGTACCCCAAGTGGCGACTCCCAGATATCTACGAGCACCAGGGACCTGAAGCTGTTGCGCAACGCGACAGGATCATGACTGAGATCATTGGAAATATCCGTCGGGATGCGCTGATAACACTGCAAGGGAAACTACCCCGAGGGAAAAGACATGATTCCAATACGCAGTCGGGGATGCCTAAGTTATTTGAAGGTCTCTTGAGCGAGTCCATGACCACAAGCGACATGGCTTCTCGCCTTTCAGGAATGGTTTTGAGCGCAGGCGTTCCTACGAGAACAACTTCTGTTAAGGAAGAAGATGATAACTGGAGCGTTAAGGGGAGTCTGAGCGGCCTAGCTGAGCAAGACGAGGAGGGTGATGGAGGCATTGCGGTTGCTTGATCGGTCAAGAAAGGTAGAAGTCAGGCATGGGGTGGAACGGTGTATTTTTTTTAGTTTTTATCGTCTCGTTTGTTTAGTTAATAGGTTTTTTTTTGGCTTTTTGGCTTTTTGGCTTTTTGTTTTTTTTTTTAAAAAAAAAAAAGAAAGAAAGAAAGAAAGAAAAAATAATGGCCGTCATCTTAAGCATGTGGTGGAGCAGACAACCAGAAGCTAAGTTAGCTGTCGTAGTGTTTAAATATACGACATACCTAACGACCAAGCACTGTCTCATACCACCCATTCCAAGGCGAAGCCTTGCCCCTTCCACCTGAGTTTGATCACAGGCCTACAGTACCATCCAGTACCCCTCTGCCGATAAGACCCCTCTACTGATAAGCAAAAAAAAAGTTTCCCCATACAAACTGCTAATTTTCAACCCCCTCACAAAGAGCCACCAGAAATACGAAAAACAAGTCAATTCCTATTTTTCCAGCTTAGAATCGAATGTATTTTAATATAGTCTTGGTCTTCTAACTGCACGGCCTGCGCGCGTGCGTGTGACAGCTAACTCTTCCGCCTCCGAATTTGAGCCCTCATTCTCTTCCACTCCGCCCACCTCGATCACCTCTTCGACACCCTCTGTCTCTTCAATCACTTCGTTTGGCTCAGAAATAGTGTCACCTATCACTAGAGACTCGGCCAGTGTCATAAACTTCCTGTTGGGATTCGGTATCGCTTTCCTCTTCTTGCCTCTGCTCAGCCTCCCGACTCCCTCCTCTAAACTGGCTACTCTTGAGCTTAGAGAAGCGATCTTTGACTCTTATGCTTCAAAACCTTTCGATATCACAGAATAGCGCCTTCTTGTCGAAGGGCTTTTGTTCTTACCTAGATCCCTGATGTGACGGCTGGTCTTTGGCGTGTTATCAGAGTCGCGTTGCCCGTCGCTGAGGCCGTCTGATGCGGGCGTCGTTTCCTTCTTGTCAGGCTGGATCTCAGGATGTATGAGCGCTTTCCGTTGTGAAATCGGCCAGTTTCCAGTCACTCTCCAACCAGAAAGGATGTTTTTCTTCGTCATACCCACTTCTCTGCCTTTGGCATAGGCCTTGATGAAGTTGACCTTGTCCACCGGCGCAGAATCGGTCAGGCTTGTCAGCTTTTGGAGTTCTTTGCGATAGGCCGCCTTGGATGCATTAAATGGACCATTGTCGAGTGGTTGTAGGCCGTGGGAGCAGTGAGCCGGCAGGTAACAACAATACACGTTGTTCAAAAAGCACGTAGCCATCCACTCATCCTAGATTTACGGTCAGCGACATCCCCGGCCCAGGTGGCCCGGAAAAGGCGGATACGAACAGATACATGGCTTCGATGACCATCTAGTATGATAAGCCTCGCATCAGACTCATCTTCCGGCTGTGTTTGGGGAAGATAGACCTATTTGAGCCACTCGACCGCGATATGGTTGTCTGTCCAGCCGTTGTCGGACGTGATATAATACCAGTCAGCCACTTCCTTGAGCTCATCAATAAACCACTGTTGCTGAAGCTCTTTGCCTTTGAAGATAATCCCCGGCTTCAGAAGACGGCCAGTTGCAGTTGCGGCTTCGAGAAAGCTGGTCCAAGTGCGGGACTGGGAGCCTTTGAGGAAGGCTTTCTTCTTGGGGTCGCTACTGCCGATAACTAAGGAATCCAAGCCTATATTGGCAGCTGGTTAGTTTGTCTCATGAAAGAAACGACAAAATACTCACCAAATCCGGCCATGATGCCGCCCTCGTCAACATTAACAGTGTTCTCAGGTTTGATCCAGCCATATTCGCTCTCGCGGATGTCAAAGTACCAATTGACGGCGGTCGGGGTAAAACAATTGAACCTCGACGCCTCCTGGCGTTTTCCTATCTTGGTCTTTATGGACGGATGTCGTTTCATAAACCTGGCTAGCCAATATACGCCGATAGGCTTTTCCCTGCCTTGCTGTTGTAGGAGGGCAGCGACGGTGGCGCGAACTTGACTGTGAGAAGGAGCATAGCCCAAGGCCTCTTGTCGAAGTATCCAGGAAACTAATCTGGACTCCTGAGACTTGGATAACAGCTGGGCGGGATGGGTGACCTCGGACTTTGGCGGTACACCTCTTAATCGGTTCGAAAGAGTCGGCTGAGGGATGCCGTGCTTCTGGGCGGATTGGTTCTGCGAGAGACCGTTATCTGTGACATCCAGTATTGCTTCAATAACGTCATCCTCTGTGTAAGAAGCTCGAGCCATTTTTCAAGGCGATTATGGAAGGCCGGCGCAGATAAAAGTCCTACAAGCTTTGGGGAGGAGTGTTCGTGGAGGAGGCATTGATAGAAATTTTGCGATAGTTCCATGCGGCCAAACCGCCCATATAGCGTAAGCAACAATAGCATAATACGAAACAGCATGAAACTCTCAATAAGACACAACTTGTTTCACGTAAGTAACTTCAATTTTGGCCAAGCACCGTGTAAGTGAAATTGGGCATTTTGTATGGGGAAACTTTTTTTTTGCTTATCAGTAGAGGGGTCTTATCGGCAGAGGGGTACTGGATGGTATTAAAAAGCTAGGCTTTCCAGAAGCCAACCGTAGTGCAGATACGCGGGCAGCGGGGAGGTTTTGTGTCCGGCTTCTTCTATGACCGTCTTTCTGACTGTGTCGTCTACTTGGACATGCACAGGGCCTAGACTTTGTTCTGAGGAGCTATTCTCTCCTTGTCTATGCTGGTAAGCCTTCGGTCTCATAAGAGCGATGGTAGGTCTGAGAAAAATAGAAGCGGATGGAAGAAAAGCGTACATAATCAGGGCTCATTCTTGGGCAGAGCCGAGCCTAAGGAAAACATTCCTCACTAAACAACATACCGCTGGAATCACCTTCCAACTTACGGAGAACTGCACCCAAAACTGTCCCAACCGAACGTTGATCCAACGGCCAATAATTTTATGAAGCACATAACTTGCTGATTTATGAAGCAACCAGAATACCAGAAGCCAGCCCAAGCTACTCTCTCTATTCGTGAGCATCGAGCACGACTGACTCCTCTTAGCGATTTGATATTTAGGCTATAGACTACCGGACATACAGTATATCCATGGCCATGATTGTCATTCCCACCGATTGATTTGGAAGGAAAAATACAATTTACCCCTTTGTTTGGTCCTGACCAATCTACTCAAACCTGATGGTCTCTAGGCGACGCGCAAACAACGGTAGTCCCGCATCGAATAAACACCTATCAGGCGTCGACTGACAGCAATCCCCTAACAACAGTCGGGGTACTAACCCAATTTGCACTAATAAAGCACAATGAGCGGGCGGAGCCGATTCCCTGGCCAGCGTTGCAAATGCTTAGGAAGATTGTCGTGAACTAACGCTGGACGATCCCCGCAACTACTCTATCATGGCGTTGACCGTACATCAGCTCAGAGACTGTCAAAACGAAGCCTGTCTCCGAACTTGCTCGTAGAGTGCGCCAACACCTTCGTCTTAGTGTGGGAGCTTGGTATGATTTTCAACCTTAAACAGTTGGTCAGAATGGTCTAGTTGCTCCCGAAGAATCACCAAAGTGTCAAGACTAGACTTAATGCTAGCCGACTTATCTTCAAGATCGTTGGGTATGTCGAAGAGTGCTTCCATCACATCGTCATTTAGATCTTGTGATGGACTGAAAAGAATTCTCCCCTGGGCGAGTAATCCTGAACACAGCAAGAGGCAACGAAATGCCAGGTTTGCTAAGATTTCAACTTTCAAGACAACAGAGCCCATGATAGTGCGAGCATCGGGACGCTGGGCCAAAGACCTTCTTGGCTGTTCCTCGTATTGAACCAGGCCTTCTTCCCCGCCAGAATCGACGGTGCTGCCATGATTTATCCTATTGCTTCGTCCAGGTGGCGATACATGTCTTTGACTAACTCCGCAATGCCATTCGAGAGATCGATTCTATCAGGACTTAAAATAGTAATTTGAAGCTTGATACTCAGCTGAACCTGGAATAAAGCCTCAGTTGCAACGCTTTCCAGTTTCTCGAGGAGCTTTGTCTGACGAGAAAGTCGTGCTCGTAGCCGTGCGACGGTCAGAAGCTCGTCGTCAACTGGAAATGCGTTTTCGTGAATGTTCAAATAACCAAGCTGTTTCTCAAGATTAGAATCGTCGTCATCATCTGAAATGCCAATGACGTAGCTGAGTCGCGAGGGTGAAGACGTTGAGACCTCCCCAACAGCTTGTAACAAGTTTTGCTGACTTCCGAGCTCGCCAAGTCGGCTGAGGATGTCTTGCCGTGTGGAGGGCCGGTAATATTTGTAATCTCTCTATAAAAGATAGAGCCTTGCAATATTTTCGGCCCCTTTGTTGTAACCTGAGGCAAATAACTGTCTCAGCAGAGTGTTCACCTGCTGGCGTTGATGTTTAGCAAGTCGACCTTCGGACTGTGGGTAATATCTTGGCCCTTTCTGAATTCCCATTATCTTTCGCAGAATGATCAATATCGCGGCTATCTTCGTTAAATAACTAAGAGCTCTAGAGCTATTGGATTTTCTGAAAAGTTAGACTATATCTTTATAGCTGGAACTTTGTGGGCTTACATATGCTTAGTGGAGCTATTATTATAGGCCGTCTCTATCCACCCAGGGACCGTAGTTGAACCTGCCAATTCGGCAAATGCCAAGGCAAAATAACAGATAAGCAGCATTCGACAACATGCTTTTCGAGATTCATCGTAGCAGATGGCTGCAGCTAGGTGGAACGACCGGATTGCGACTGTAGTACTGCCCTATATGTCTACCTCATGACGAAATGGCCATTTACCGACTCCGTATGACTTAAACTGAGCGACGAATGGCTGTTAGCAAGGCCGATTCCAACAACATAGAACAACCTTGGGCTTCTTGAGCTTCAAGATTTCCTCGATTAGCTGATGACATCGCTCCGGAGGGATAGGTGTTGAATCCTGTGGTTTGAAAGAGAATGCGTCAAGGACGGTCACAGTATGAATGCTCCGAGCTCCCTTGGAGCCGAATCTGATGAGTTCATTAACTCTCTTTAGCGTCTCGCATCGTCTCACAAACTCGCTAAAGGTCCCGTGGTAAGTTTATGATATGTGCGGTCGCTCTAGAAGTATGACCAAGTCCGATTGTCTAGAGGCGAGACTGTATGCTTGATCAATCTCGTCTCTCGGTCGCCCGAATTCCTCGCCGAAATTCCTGATGAGCTTCACTGCTTGGATGTCCGGCTCACTAGAAAAGCAAACCGGTGGCTCGCGGATAAGCCCCTGGACACAGCGGGGAACGGGTATATCAAGGCAAAGCATTGTGCTATTACGGCCATGAAGTCGCTGTTGACACAATAGTTCAAGGTGATCGTTACGACGTGATGGGTCGAGCAAGTCGTCATTGCTAAATTCTTGGATTGCAACTTCTATGTCGCGCAAAGATTAGCGAGCGAACAAGGTTCGTTCTTTACATAGGCCATTACTCAAGCCTTAAGTTAACCAACCGAACATTCGCTGTTACGCATCATTGCGCGTCAGCAAACCCATTCGCTTAGAGTTCGTCCCTCACATCCTTTTAGGGCCGTCCAATCATCATCCTTTTGTATGTCATGGGGTAAATGGAAGGTGTAGATATGACGTTAATGCTCGTAATAGTCATGAGAGCTTCGAGAAGGGCGACACAGGCGGGTTATGACCCGCCATAATGGCCCAATTAAATACAGTTTTAACTTAGCCATCGGCTTATCCGGCCGCTTGAACGCATCTGCTGTAGGCTCTCGGTGTTAAGCCTTGGAACCACGGCGGGGTATCGTTCCCTCAGTTCTAACACGGGCCACTTACATAGTGGGCCCCATTATGCATTCTCATGCTCAAGCTCGAATTGGTCTGCAAGAACAGAACATTGCCACAGTTTCCGTAGTCTTGCGGCGCTCCCGATAATGTATCATCAACTTACGCGCCGTGGCGTTCGATCTGGGAAATATATAGTGCATTCTCTGCTTTCTCCATTTCAACGCCAGAGAGGCCTGCATCGTCGCTGGAAGTCAAGCATGATCGGTCCTCACCACCCGTGTCAATACGCATCACAAGTCTCCTACCTTTTGGACCGAGTATCTCACGAACTCCGACGCCAGAACGACACCCGCAGGCTCCATGAGATCCCGCTCAGCCAGTTCAGAGACTTATATCGGGAGGCCATGGCCAGTTTCGCGAATGATGAGGAAGGCCCAATAATGTGCACACCCCGTGTTCATTACACGCAGGTTTCAACCTGGAGAGCATTAAACAACCAAACTAATACACTCAAGCGGAGAGATTCACTGAAAATTGCTTCCTGGAACCTATTCTTTACTTCTCGTGGGCCTGCGACTCGGGCCACGGCCGCTCTCGATCACCTCAGGACACTGTTTGGGCAAGAGCCTCACAACCTCGTGGTGATGTTCCAAGAAGTCTGCCAAGAATCACTGCATGCGATACTTGAGGACCGATGGACGCAAGATAACTTCTCCGTCACTGCCGTCAAGCCACCGCCCTTCTATTATCGTGAGGAGTGGAACGACGTCCGGGACGAGAACGTCGGCAGTATGCCCACCCGTCACTTTACGCTCATGATGATCCCACGGGGCCTTAGGATATCAAATTGCTTTCGTGTTCCTTTCGTTTCAGAATCAGAGAGAGATGTCCTCGTGGTTCACCTTCCTGTATCAGAGAACGGTCCCCCTGATGAAACGAATGGAATACTTCGGCTGTGCACAACACACCTTGAATCTCTTGATCTCGGATACGGGTACCGTTTTCGCCAGCTCGCTGCACTATCGGCGCTGTTGAAAAGCGAGTTGGTTCAAGGGCGGAAAGTCTACGGTGGCCTAGTTGGAGGCGACATGAATTCGACTCTTGCGCCTGAACACGACGACCATCGAAACCCCGACATCGACCTCAAGGACGTCTGGGAGGATGAGTTGGCCCCGACACCACCGGCCCTTCGGCCTTTTTACAAAGATTTCACGTATGGCAAGGATCTTGGAAATACATGGGGCTACCAGTCTAAGGGAAGACTGTATCAAGACTACGGAAGTCGGCTGGACAAATTTCTTTACACGGGC
Source organism: Fusarium vanettenii 77-13-4 (assembly GCF_000151355.1). Lineage (NCBI taxonomy): Eukaryota > Fungi > Ascomycota > Sordariomycetes > Hypocreales > Nectriaceae > Fusarium > Fusarium vanettenii. The sequence goes on along the minus strand of NW_003315826.1, from coordinate 96,053 downwards.
CCCATTGAGACATTTCCCGTTCGTGAAGCCCAGGACACAGCCGGAAGATTGGGCCGCTTTGGACTAGGGCTCAAGACCAGGGTCGGGCTGAATGATGTATGGGTTAGTGATCACTTCGGCATTACTGTCGGTATTAAGATTATGTAATCCTAACAAAGAAGCCCGTCGCATTGTTGAGCTTATGGGCGAAGCAGGCTATGTATGAAAGAGTAGTACTGTTTTATCACGGAATGGTTCTGAATATACCTCGAGCTATTGGGACTCTTGCTAAGACTATCACATAGACTTGAAGCCCATATCCAAAATCTAGGGTCTTTAATTTGTTGCTGGCTCTGGAACGAAGCAACGAGGTAAGACTTGGCATACTGACTAGCATGGCCCATTCTTTGTTCTGGGAGGGCTTCATAGCAGATCAAGTATCTTTGCTTTTGTGTGCTTTAATTTTTAATTGGATCGACTGTTCGATCAAGCGCGCGCTCACGAAAGGAGATAAATTTATCCGCTGCGTCAAAGCCAACCTGCTGGATCGCCCGAATATTAAACGGTTGACGTGGCAACGGCTACGCGATCTGGGACCACGTCATCCATGGCCGCAAAACTCCCCGCTGGTCACCCATTTTACAACTAAACCGATAATGATAACGCGAACGCAGGCTATGCCAAAACACAAAGCTCTGCTTTGATACGCCGAAACGCCTGATGCTGCCTTCGTTTCGTTGATGTCCATCTCTACGGGATGCTGCATGGAGCTAGCTGCTCCTGGTCACACCGTGCAACCATCATTTGGCCACGGGGAGCCACGTATCTCTCCACCCCCCAAAGATTGGGATACCGACCCCAAAACAACGAAGGAGCTGTGGATGACAGTAGCCACAATCGCAATGTCCAGCAGAGGCCCTGCGTCAAGGACCGCGGGCAGCAGGTCTGGCCGAGCCACAACCAAGACCGGCTCCGACGCCGGTAAACGAAGTACATCGGCATCTACCCGGAGCCTGTTTGATCTCTCGGAGTCGCAGGTCACCCCCGAAAGCACTATAACGAACGCTACACGGAGCATCTCCCCCCGAAACGCCAAATTCGCTAAACTCGTTCTAGAGCCTCGGGGGATACTGATTAACGATACCAACTCGATCGTGCCGAACGCATTCTCACACTTTGGGACCGAGCAGCCTGAGGGTGATGAAGCGATCGATTACAAAATGGTTCCAGGTCTGAGCGGCGTCAACATCTGGATTACGCTCGATGATGATGCTATCAAAGATATCACCAACGAATATAAGGAGATGAGGGGGCAAAATTTATGCGAGGAAGAATTTGCCACACTGGCTAAAGAACTATTCCTCCATGGCGAGCGAAGATCACGATCGGTATCTCAAGACCGGCAATGGCGCGCAGAGCGCATGCTGCAACTTGTATGCCCTCCAAAGGAAAGCGCCCACTGGCGCATCCCTCCCCTCTTGGATGAAACACTCGCTCAAGAGACGGACTGGACGTGGGACATCCGGCCGGATTGCAGCTATTGGCTATCGCTCAAAGGGTTCAACGCAAAATATCGCTTTCACATTCAAAATGCCACTTATGTCCGCGACTCAATCACCTGTCCTTATTTTACCGTTGAATTCAAACGGGATGGAGAGTCCGAAGATGTTGCTGTGCGGCAGGCGTGTGCTGCAGGTGCCATCGCTCTTTTCAATCGCTACTCTCTACATATTCAGGCACGGAAGGTCAATCCTGAACTTGCCGATGACGTATCGAATATTCGGCACTACACCCTCACCTTGGTTGGGCATAAGTTTGTCTTTTGGGTCCTTCGACCTATGCGCGACGAATGCAAGAAGTGGACTGGTTGCGAAATGACGAGGCTCTTTGGGGCGGATTGTACAGATGAGTATGCGGTCCAAGAACTGGGGAATTGGGTCAACGAGATTCACAGATGGGGGTTGTCGCGACATGGTCCCAGCTGTGAGCGAGATATCAAGAATGTTCTGAATTCTAGCGGCGTGCGGACCTCTGATGCGAATGAAGCAAGCACTAGATAGGGAACACCAAGATAGAGGTTATCTGTATGCTATCGACAGTCATAGTAGATCGTTCAATCACACCAAAACTAAACCGTGCATCAAAAATAACTCGCCAGGACCTATTCAACAACCTCAGTCTCTTTCGCGATGTTAGACCGTGTTTCTTAACCTCCTATCGCTTCCTTTGTAGACTGATGGTGAATTCATCTCTGATACATATCAAAATCTGTTCCTCAAACCTCATTTGCGCGAAAACGACCGGTTTGCCTCTTCTGTACTGAGTTCTTTTTTGTCCGCGCTGTACCGCAACTTCCTCTTAATGATCCCCGCGCTACAACAATGGGCATCTTATTGAAGATATACTGATCCACTTGATACTGTACGAACTGGGGATTCGATCTCACTTCGTGAATGTCGGGTGCGGTCTCCCCTTCCATTATCGCAGCCCCCCTTTTCCCACCCATGTCTGCTCCCATTCTTGATACCACTCCGGTATTTGATCGTCAGCGTAGTCCCAAGACTGTGGCATCTCGAACCCTTGTGGAATAGAAATACTAGAGATGAGTGGGAGAGCGCTCGGGGATTGGAAGGGACGATTCTCTGGTTCCAACTTGAACAATTCGAGCCAGGCCCAACGCTTCAGTCGTGCTTGCACGTAATCACGCCATCGCGTAGCAGCAGTGGTGTAGGCATAGCGCACGGCTAGTGATATCATCTCCTACGCTCGGATCTTTAGCAATGATTCATTCGGGGACCCATTCTAGATGGCACTAAATCCAAACTGGTTTTATGCTAAGCCAGTCCGACGACTACCAAACTGCAAGTCTTTCCCTGAAACCTCAAATTGAGCATACTCAATCACGAAGTCCGGGGTTGCCGGCGCATGAACGGAATTGGTATCCAGTGGAATTACCAAACTGGAACTACTACCAATGCGCCGAAGACCTGCCAACCTGTGAGTCTTTGCGCCCTCGAAATCAGGCCACACAATATTTCGAGTAGTCCAGCCTTGACTAGCAAGCTCGTTCAGTTTAGAGCCGAAGTCATCATCCAGGGATCTTAGTGGATAAAACTGGTGATTGATAGACGTTTGTAGGGGAAAGATCGAGTCTGCCTTATTCCACGTGAGGAAATTGACGCAAGCTGTTGTGTACGAGGAAGTGAGAATGGCATTAATAGGAGATCCACTCGTTCGAGCAATGCGAAGCTTTATGCCTGGCCCCGCGCTGCTGCCTAGATGGCACGCCTTGGCGTCTGGAAAGGAGTTAGCAAGAACTGAACAAAAAGACTCGAGTTTCTCAGTAATTGACTCTGCACCGTTTCAACTTCTGGGTTATCGCTCTGATATTTTTCATTTTCTCGCATATAATTTGTGAAGTGATCGGCATTAGCCACATCTTTGATGAAGATATCAAGATGAAAGACCTTCCGTTGGCCCAACTCGAGGAGATTGAGAGCGAAAGATCCCGAGATCAAGGCACCGTACTTCCCCATTTTGGATCGGAACATGGGAGGGTCATCCACAAAGTCCTTGAGCTGAATATTGACGTTGGAGATTTTCAACATACAGTCCTTGAGTCCATCAAGTTCCTTGCACACTCGGCAAAGCACCAACATGTCGGCAATGGTCAAGTACAAAGACAGGACCTCCAGAACTGGGTAATATTTCTTGGGGTCAAAAAGCTCGATCCGCCTTGACTGGTGCTGAAATTCATTTTGTGAAGTCATTACTATTGCGCGGTTCGTTTACTACTGTCCGCAGTCGTGCTGGTAATTCGTTCAATTACACAGAAACGGGTCCGTGTATGTTGCTAAGTCGTCCATGCACGCGCTGCACCTTCTTTCATTTCATTAAATTCCATGGTATTTATACTTGTCGCGTCTCTAGAGTCCCCTCTACTACTACCGCGTGTTTGGATGTTGTTCTATCATTGTTCAGCCCTACCTGCCTTAATGATTTCAGTGGTTAGATAAGCTCGGCTTCCACTATAGTAAGCTAGAGCATGCTAGGTCTCGAGGCTTATTAAGTTGATTGTGATGTTAGGCTAAAGATACTAACTTGTCTCTATCCTCTTCAGCAAGTCTTATTCTGCTCTGCCGCTTTGGATGCTCTGCACCGGGGTTGATTCCCTATCGAATGATCTTTTTCTTCTACCACGCATTTCACTCTATCCTTCTTAAAAGTTACGCGGTTTCTCTTTAGGTGCCCGTATCTCCTCCTTTTATGTGTATATAAGTTTTCAGAGTGTTCTCTATAGTTATGGTAATGACCCGGTGCGTTAAAATTGGCTTTGGTTTTTGCCATCGTTGAGTCATTGCAGGGCATCCTCTTCCTCTTTTAACTGCTAGTCGGCGGCTGGGCAACGTATCTATGCTCTCGGATGAGGTGAGCGTCGAGATCTTGCTTGGGGTGCTCTATGCCGCAAATGGTGCATTTAGTGGGATCATGCCCCTCTGTGTGCTGATTTAGGTGGGCCGCCGCCGGGAATTCGGTATCGCAAAAGGGATATTTGACCCAACTATATCTTTCTCGAAGGTGAATAGGGAGCCCAGCTTCTGTTTGTAGCTCAGAGAATTGTGGATATTTCCTTTGAAATATGAGTTCTAAGCTCGTGGACGGGAAGAGGTTGCACGTTATAAAACGGATAGTCTCTCATTTCGTGTCTGCTACGTAAGTGATCGTAGAATTCCTCCTCCGCTATTATCTCTGAATATGACATGCATTGTTTGAAACGGTGGGTTATCATATGATCTTTAATGAGCTAGGGCATACTCTCGAGGTGGTGATAGTATTGGCACTTAAGCCAGCAATGGTTAACCAGAAGATGTATATGAAGGGAGTCTTTCTACTTTATCTCTCTGTATTCGGGATACCTCTTCCATAGATGATGTTTCCTAAGGTGATCTAGATCATTACTAGACTACGAATATCCAGCATATCTCTGAAAGTCATGGTTCTTGCGTAGGTGGACTATAAGCTCGGTCTTTATAATATTGCAGCAGTATACTAGGCAAGGCTGTGCCTTATGATAAAGCATGAGGTGGCTAGTGAAATCTTCGGTAAAAGGATCATAATCTTCGTAAGCCTAATATATATGATTGTCTTCGAGAAGAGATCTTTTCTAGTAGAGGGATAAAATCTCGCTGCAAAAAACATAGGTAAGTACCTTATATTCAAGCGAGTATTATAAGTGTCTAATAAGCTGTGCGTGGGAAGCTAAATTGGTCGGCTCTAGATATTCCTCATACCATTTGCCATAATATTTTGCTTCGAAATGATGGATTAAAGATCCCTTTGCGAATCGAGTCTCGCGAAAAGGGCAGCGGTGAAAGGCGGCGTGGCATAGCATGTCTTGGTCTGAAAGCTAATCCCTATATGTGACATAGGCTGTTACCTGGTGAGCGCTCCGTGCATGGTCGGCGAAAGTTTCTCTCAGGAAGTTCTTTCTGTAAGATGGGCAAAGCTCCTGGTCGTGCGTGGAAATATGGGTAGCAAGGGACCAATCACCTATTACCATGGAATATATAGAGCATTGCATAAAGCCGCTAGGTAATTGTGGTGTCTTGTAGGGATAGGAGGTATCGTGCGGGAAGAATGTTCGGGGCTACTCCCTGAACATTTGAACGTGTTCCAAGGCTTCCGGCCTGTAAGGCTTCCGAGAGATAGCTTTCCGCGGCGTGAACATGATCAGGGATCAGAAATCGTTCCAAAAGCTCAGAGGCCCGATGATCAGGATGGCTAAGCTTAATTGCATCCCTCCAACATGAACGAATCTCAACCATGGTCATCATCTGTGCATCGACGCCGAGAGCGTCAAATGGATTGAACTCCATTCCGAAGATTTTTTACGGCGATAGATTGAGTGGTGTTAGATTAAAGTATTAGATTGAAGTAAGTTGAGGAGTAATTATCTTGCATCGCTCCCTGTCAAACACGTGCGTCATTTGACCACTAAGATTGGCTGACCGGAATATCATTTAACCCGAGTAGCCGACTGACCGCCCTGGTGAAAATTTCCGACGGCCGTATCCCAGGATTGAACTTCCTCTTATTGTCCGATTGACGTGAAGCCCCTTCGCCGCCTTCACGAACACTGCTGCCAACAGCCTTCGATGCGTTTTCTGATGCTACATTGAACGCGATGAACGGTATAGTTCCTGTACTTCAAGCTGATCTATTGAGTTTGCAATCAATCGCTCATGATACCCAGGAGGTCTTGTCTGAAATTCTTCGGAAAGTCGATACCATATCTCTTAAAGCATGCCGACTTGTTTGCAAGTATTGGAACTGCACTGCAAGCGAGCTCTTGTTTCGCCAAATCGTTATCGGCGAAGAGGGGTCTCAACACTTCATGGAATTATTCAGTCACAAACGTCTATGCGGCTGTGTCAGAGCCATTACCTTCGAGCAATCGGATCCTTTAGTCACAGCAACAGATTTGCTGCAACTGGACTTCGCCCTGACGGATTTGAATGAGGAACGGCGACAGATGGATCCTGAACTGGGCAAGTCCATGCCTCAAGAGCAATTCAGAGGACTACCAAAAGTGGGACTTGTGTGTCAAGGCGATGATGGGAAGTTTTCTAGTATCCTAGAATGTGTGAACGATCCCAAAGCACCGCCAATTCTCTCAGCCCTGCGAGAAATTCGATTGATCACGGATGAAGCACCGGACTTTCCGATGACAGCCTTTCACAATCTGACGAAGATAAACATCGACATAGAGACCATAAAGTTGCCAAGCGAATTGAAATGGTGGGCTCTGACCGATGTCTCGCTTAGAGGTTCTATCGATATCGACAACTTAGAAGCATTTCTCAAATATCATCATTGCGTTGAGAAATTGCGCATAGTCGCTGTGTTACGCCTGGGGCTCGTCGAAATTTCGCGTAGTCAGATACACACGCGTCTAAGGGTGGGTTTGGGCTCTATTATAGGCATGAAAGCTATTGATTCGGCAATGAAACATGCTCAAAAGCGCCCGGGTGTTCTTGAAAGGGACCTACTGGGACGTATCCGAGGAGGATTAGCCAAAAGGCCGGATAGCAGTGTGATCGAACAGGCGCACCAAGCTATCGTGGCAACTTACGCGGGACATTTGGAGTCCGAACGCGAGAGGTTCGTTACCAACATCAACGAGATGCGAGAATCACTTGGCGGACGGGCTCGGCCTGAAATAAATGTTTCGATGGAATACGTCAAGGAGGACAAACTAGCAATTCAAGGGGGAATGCTGGAGAAGTTTGGTTAGATAATAACACACAGGACGGACGAAATCTTCATCATGCCAGCATTGCGGTGGTAAGGGCTTCAAGAAACAGGCATTTGATCTGGGATGGCTAAAAAAGCCAGGATTGACCTTTTCGTGCGGAAAGAGTGACAAAACTGATTCTGACGTACAAAGTCTTGACTACAATGATGCAGGGAGTATAAATATGGAGGCGCTGGACAATGCAGTCGGGTCAGCCAAAATCGTCTTTTCGAATGTCGCGGTCTCCAAAGGAGAACCAGCATTTACGTCTTTAGTCACGAGTCATTCCACTGCTACATACCAAAATCAACTTTAGAGTTGATTTATTTTGCCCCACTTTACAGGGGGTGGAGTTGATTTATGCCGGGGGGTAGAGTTGAATTTCAGAAAATCACTCTACAGGTCAACAGGGGGGGTAGAGTTGATGTTTACCAGGGGTAGAGTTCATTTAAGCAAGGGGTAGAGTTGAATTTATGATTGGCCATAAACCTACTCAAGTATTAAAGACCGAAACACATACAATAGCTGATACAAACCACGACACAGGACGGCGCGCGTCATCAACTGCTAGCGTGACCAGCTCCATTCTCAATTATCGACTCGAAAACGGGAGAACATACCACGCGTACAAGGACGGAAGTAGGTTGCATGTTTTTGTCCCTTATAAGATTTTGGAGCTCACTGCCTTTCTTGCCTACTGTAGAATACTACATGCCCAATGACGAAATAGAGAACAACAGACTAGGTAAGATAGAACGCTCCTCCACTGTCCAAGATTCTTACACTTAGATCTTTACAGACTTGCAGCACAATCTGTTCCTCCTGACTTTTGATAGCAAGCTTAGTCTCTCCCCGCCGAACCTTCCCGAGTTCAAGACCGGCCGGGTTCTCGACCTGGGTACCGGTACAGGCATTTGGGCGATCGACTTTGCTGACGAACATCCCGAGACTGAGGTGAAAGGAAGTATCTCAGAGCAAAGAGCGACCAAGGCTAACAATCTGCATAGGTGATAGGGGTCGATCTGTCACCTATCCAACCGGAATTGTAAGACATGAGTTCCCACATGAAAGACGGATGATAGCTCAAACTCAAGCAGCGTGCCCCCGAATCTGAAGTTCGAGGTCGACGATGTTGACGAGGACTGGTCTTGCTCTCAGCCTTTTAACTATGTTCACAGCAGAATGATGAACGCCTCAGTCAAGCGTTGGCCCGAGTATTTACGTAAGATGTTCAAGTGAGTTGTTTCACCGTTTGACGAATGAGTTGGCTAGCCCTGACTTGACGAGGAATCTTACTCCGGGCGGCTACGCTGAGCTCCAGGACATCGATGTAATTCTGCGATCAGACGACAACACTCTTACGCAGGATCATGCTCTTCGGAAATGGGGTGATCTTCTGGCCAAAGCAGCCCAGGAGCACGGATGTCCTTTCATAGAGACCTGCGAATTCCGGCTGATGTTGGGTTCGTTGATATCGGGGAGACGCCATTCAAATGGCCGACAAACCGCTGGCCCAAGGATAAAAAATTCAAGGAGCTCGGAGATTGGAGCAATGTGAACACACAGGAATCTCTTGAGGGGCTTTCAATGGCTTTGTTCACAAGATGCCTTGGCTGGACTCCTGAGCAGGTTCGTGTTTTCCTGGTTGACGTCAGGAATGATTTGAACAATCCGAGTATCCATGCCTACTGGTCAATGTATTCTCCACCACCCTGTTTTCTGTCCTCAGCGTACTGATATTCTACTAGCCGTTCGGTTTACGGGAGGAAGCCTAAAGCTTAGGAATTATGAACGGATAAAATTCTCTAGCGATATACACGGCCACAACCTGCATGGGCAGCCGCTTGGTATATGCAGGTGGTACCAGTACTGGGGCCTCGTGACCCATACAAAAATGAGCAGACAGCAGACAATTGAGCTTTTCACTGACATGTGGAGGAATCGCACACATGCTGTCACATCATATCGTTATGGCCGCTCTGACACACAGGCTGTGTGACCTTAGACTTGGATGAATTAGATGGTTAGAAACACCACATCACAACTGACAAATACGACCCTGCTGAAGGAAGGATAAAACAGACCAACTTCAGTCACTCATTCAGTTAGGGATCAAGAGCTTCAACACACAGTCAAAATTTCTCGTAAAATGTGACACAATCTTCATCATCATTCCCCAAAGAAGCGTCCGCTCCCGGACCCGAGCAGTATTTTGATAATCTTTGGTAGAAGACCCACTGGTATGCCAGTCGCACCATCGCCGTATTAGTCAGCGCCGTTGCCTGGGATTGCCCTAACCCTTTCGAGGATCTCGCCTAGAACGGCGTAGTGTAATTGTCGCAGGGTAGGCATGATCTTCACGGCCTCATGAAACAACTGCGTTAGTAATCTAGCCGTATGCTTTAAGTAGCTCTGCGGGAGGGAATACCCCGCACAAGAGACAACCTCAGACAACAATCAATCAACACACTGCTGCTGCCCATTATTCTTTACCTAATCCTTGATCCTTTCAGCACGCTCAGTGCGACAGTAATGCTGTCACTCCGGATTCTGTCTGGGCTGTGAAATCGGCGCTGCTCTTGCCAACTGGCCTGATGAGACCGGCGAAGCTAGCTAAGGACCGCGACGTCGATGGCGGACACCGCTCTGTGATTGACAACTGAAGCATTGGTACCCCTTGCAAGCAGAGACGCAATGTCTGAATAATTTTCCCGGACCTCAGTCATCTCCCATCTGTCCACTGCTGAGTGTCTTTACAAATATCAAGCCTGTCCCTAAATCTCTGCCCATTCTTCCCCACGCAGCCGTACTCCCTCCAAGATTCTCCCCATGTGCGTCCTCCCGATCAGCTCGCACTCCTGGCGTATTGTCGACATGAGGATCTTCAAGAATCCGACAGGACTTTTCGAGAGCCCCGACTTGTTGCTGGGGCTGCCAGCTGTTGAGTCTAGTGGAATGAATCCATCCGGCCCAAGTGTGACGGATTCATCGGCAGCCTTCCACGCAAGACCCAGAGAGCCACACAGTTCGACATAGTCGCTGTGGGACGACAGATAAAGTTGCCTAGCAAACACATTGAGTTGGGCGATAAGGCCCCGTGGGATGGTGTCACGGTTTCTTGTTTGGGGAATAGTGTAGAGGTTGACATGATCAAGTGACCCAAACCCAAGATTCACCCAAGGGGAGTAGAGCCGCAGGGTGACGTGTCGAGACGTCTCGATATCCGGTAGAAGATTTTGCGCCTCGTACGGACTGATAACCAGAAGGCGGTTATTAGCAATCTCTCCCTTGCTTGTCAATATCCATTGCACGGACCGTTGAAACGAGACCGCGTAGTTGTTTGGCCCGAAGGACCCCTTGACAGTCATTGCGAAGTCCCGTGTCACCCAGACACTGTTCCGGAATTCGCTCACGTCGAAATTCTTTGCCGCCGAAGTGTGTTCGAGAGCCACAAAGGCGGCCGGTGGTATGCGGCAAACGCTGGCAATATGGACACGTAGAGAGAAAGTGATCGGTTGCAGGCAAATGATTAGTGGTCGTCAACAAACTACCAGTAACCCTGGCCAACCCTTCTTAATTTGAGGGCTGCATAACAATAGCAGATACTGGTATCCAGTTACAGAATCCTAGTACAGAATAATGTCACATACGAGCTAGAGTATAATGAACATCGTGCTGATTCTGTCTTAGTACAGGGTAGGCCTAACGTTACGAGAACGCAATGAGTTTCCGTCCTTGAAGCACATCTCCAACTCGGCGCTGCACCTTCGCAAACCTCATAAAGCCACAGGTTTCACTCTCCAGGTGGTTAAAGAAGCCAGCTAAGCTGACAAACTGCTTCTCACACCTGCTCTTTGTATTTGGGCAATGGTATACCTTTTCGTTGTGCGCAGGCGAGTTGAGATGGCTATTTAAGGCGTTTACCGCTCTGAACTCCTTGTGGCATATATAACATTCCCAGGCGGAGCCGTTGTATGCAGATCTGGTGGCCGTATATTTAATGTCCTCGCTCTTGTGCGACTCAATTTGTTTGCTGGTGATGACACCATGTGGGTCACGTTCGCGGACCATGCCGAGGATGGTTTCGCGGTTGAGTTTCAGCGCGCTGGGGCACGAGCCGGACTCAAGGTGGTGAACAACACCAGTGGCGGAGGTGTAGTTCCGCCCGCAAAAGGGGCATCTGACGTTGTTCCCGCGGTGAGTCTTGGAGTTGAGGTGCTGCACGTACACATGTCAGCATAACATACACTCAGTAGATTAAAGAGAGCGAAGACTCGCCATCCGCAGTTCGTTTTCATTCCGAAACTTCTTATCACAGGCTTTGCAATAGTTCGTGTAGTGCGCTAGGTCCCGCATGTGCTGGTCCGCCGCCTGCTGGGTGAAAAACTTCCTCGCGCAGGTATCGCAGGAGACCTTAGGCGCCCAGTGTCCGACGGCCGTCATGTGCTGGTTTGCAGCATTCTGGGAGCCGAAGTCCTTTGTACAAGTCTCACAATCGAAGCGCGGCGCCCAGTGGCCTGTGTCGTCCATGTGTTGATCACAGGCGTGTTGAGTACGGAAGGTACGCGGGCAGGTCTCGCATTCCGGCCAGTGGTCATAGTTGTTCATGTGGTCCTCGACATCGTCTCTGCTGTAAAAGATGCCCGTACAGGTCTCGCACTCGTACATCCTGGCTGCTGGGACCAGAAAATGGCATCCACTTGGTGTGGGTTGAGCGGTGGATTTGGATCGTGACAAGGTTGGGAGAGGAGCGTGCGGGGAAGCTAGGCGTGGACGGGGCAGCTGGAGGCTGTCAGCTTGCGACGTTCGGAATTTCTACTGGTAATCAAGCGGGCGTAACGTGGGTTTATGTTAACAGACGGGGTAGGGCGATGTGGCTGAGCCTGCGTAGTAGGGTCACGATCGTAGACAAGTCGCCTAGGAACTAGAGCAGAGCTGCCGTAGGGGAGGTTTGAGTGGGCATATATGAGCTGAACAACTTGGGATCACGGGGTGATCCCGGGGCTCATGTGCTTACACGTGACCGGCCTGGCCCAAAGTGGTCGCCATGGGCCAGTGTGACCTGTTGAAAGGCGCCGGGTGTCTCGGCTGTAACACAGCTCGATGCCCGATGTAGCTATGATACCCAAATAAGGCAGTCGGCTCAAAACCTCCCTATATCATCGTACTAGCTTAACACAAGTACTTGGCTTAATAGAGTGCACATCTGCATTGCTGCCTGAGGATGGAATGCAAGGGGTGCTCTGGGATCGAGGACTTTGCGTACCGAGCCTCCATCGAAGCTGTCTTCTGGGCCGTTTGACCGTCAGTCGTCCTCTCCAATCCTAAAGCATGGCTTTTAACTTGCAGGAGTTTCATCGGCCCTGTGACATTGGCTTCCGCGTTGAGGTGCACGACAATCATCGCCTCCGAAACTGCACATTCGATGAGTATGGAAACATGAGAGCGCGCAATCCTCTGCGCCCTGGTGACGCCCAAGCGTGCCGTGACCACCTCATGTGGCCGCGACTGGAAGGAGGACCATTTGTCTCGTTCTTTACCAGTTGGAATGAAGCCCTGCGGCGGCGGAAGTGGATGATAGAGCGGGGTGCTACCGAAGTTGTTATTGTCACCGTTTGGTTGAAGGATTTGCCCGGAATCTACGATGCCTTCGCCATGGCCCGCGTTCTTGGCCTCGAAAAACCCGACCGATTTCTATACGAAGTGTTGATCCGCGGGGGAATATCTGCCGACAGCTACAGAATATTGGCTATGTTTCATGGTATACAGTCGACTGTGGACGTGGCACTCTGTGTTGCTAGGATGACCATGATGGCCAAGGTGCCAGGAGACTTCATTGCTGGAGTTCAAGTCAGGACACCCATTTGTACCCGGCAACTACCCGACCTTACCGCCAGACTTCGAGACGAAATATACATGCACGCTGGGGAAAGGGACGACGCTAGACTTTTTCCGTTAATCCTGACCATGGCCGACCTCCCATATTTGTGCGAGTCAAATGCAGCCGGCACGGTGATTACCTGCCCGTCTGCAGGTTTAGGATGGCGCATTGAGGCCGTCGTACAGTAGCGCAGCTGAGAATACATGAGATTGTCTCATAAGCATTGGTTGTACCTGCTAGGACATTAGAACTCCTTATAGATTGGACGTTATGATTTTCCATAGAGGTATTATTAACCTCTCTAAGCTACCTTCTCCGAGGGGGAACGAAGAGCGCCGGAGAGCTCATCGAGCTGGGCACCTACGATATACAAGGACTTTGACCGATCACTATGCGTGCTTTGAGGGGGAAGGCAACGACCACGAAGACGGCCACGGCGGCAGCAGGTTGAGGGGGATGACGAGCACGACAAGTTTGCGATTAGAAGAGACCGGACGGAACCATCATCGGATGAGTCGGGGACGCACCCTCCTGACACCCCCAGCCCTTCTGAACGGCGTAGAGGGCGTGGAGGGCGTGGAGGGCGAGGGCAGCGAGGACAAGGCAGCGAAAAATAGCCTCGAAGGAGTCAACGAATACTGGCACGTCGACCACACGAAGGAGCTGCCCAAGACCGATAGTACTATACTCAAGCATGCCTACTCGGGCTGACCAGAGGAGGCCCTCTCGATCCGAGACGCCCCAATATAGAATCTCACAAAGGCCCCGACAGTGGATATCACAGCAGATCTCGTGGCAGAACCCGAGGCTACACTCACACATACCATCCGGTCAACCATTCCACGTGGCTGGCGCCGCCTAGGCGGCGCCCGGCAGTCATTGGATGCTGGGATCATAAAGCTAGGAAAACACGGTGCGCGAGGGGCTCTATTTAAGGTAACGCTTCTTGCGTACGGTTACACCTTTATCTACAAGGAGACAGTGCAGGCCTTTATCAGAGACCTCGAGCATGAGGCGGCGGTATACAAGCGTCTGGAGCGGATCCAGGGCGTTAATGTGCCCGTCTTCCTAGGGCCATCGATCTTCGGTCGCTCGCTTAAGAGGGTCTACTACTATAACCATCGGGTATACATTACGCACATAACATTCTTATCGTGGGAGGGAAACTACATCGATGAGATTGAATTACAGCCGACATGCGAAGAACACTCGAGGGCAAGTTGCTCGGGTCTCTACGGGCGATTCACGAGGAAGGCGTGGTTCACAAGGACGTACGGAGTGCAAACACTCTGGTCAACAGGGAGACAGGCAGTGTGGTCCTGATTGACGTTGAGCGTGCCATGCTACTTGAAGCAGCGCGGCGACCGCTAGCACCGGTGGTGCCTGATAAGCAAGGGTGGGATTCGGGCTGGGTGGCGGACGGAGAAAAAAAGAAAAAACTCAGCCTGGCAAGCGAGTTTCACGAGGTTGTGAGTTTGCGGAGGACGATCTGATGGCGAGGACAACGCTCTTGAACCTGCACAACTGTGCAAGTCCTTGAGATGCGGGCATGAGATACGAACATGAGGTGCGAACATGAAGTGCGATTGTAATGGTGAGCGGGTGCGGTGGCGCATGGGTCAGCAATGTATTACCGTGTCTTGCTTTATCCTCTTTCGCCTCAATCATTCTAAACCTCGTAGTGTGCCTTGCTGGAGAAGCAGTTGGGCTCGCGTAAATTTCCTTTTCAAATTCGGCGGTCACCCCGCCAGCCTTTTTGTCCGGCCTCCACGCCACTTATTTCTACTCCAAGGCAAGAGCTAGAAACGGCCTGGCCTTGGCTTGGAAATAGTTACTCTCACATTCGTAGCATCGCTCGAGCGCGGGCGGCTTGCTAAGCCCTCAGTCTACGGTTTCGATGCGGAGCGGGGAAACCAGGGACCCTGATGGGATTATCTACGTCGTCTCTTCTCCGAGGAAAGAGAAAACTGCGTTCGATCCATTGCCATTTTTTGGGTTTGATGGAAACACTTGTCGAAGACCCCAAAGGACATGAGCACACGCTACTCCGTTGACAGGTACCTAATTGCAGATGTTGGTTGTGACCGAGCTTGCTGTCTTGCCTCACACAATACGAAGACCCATGAGTTTCTTTGCACTTTGCCATCCGAACTGCGCGTTGCTTTGGTCGAGCTGAGGTGGCTTAGGAGGGGGTTGCGGGGCGCATGATCGGCTGTGCTGCATTTGAAGGGGGGCCCAAGCGGTGGTCAGTGATCAAACAACCTTGTTTATGTTGCTCAAGACGTGCATCCTGACAAGACATTGGATCTGGGAGAGGAGGTCATTCCGTCGTCATTACAGCCTGATAGCTCTTGGTGTTGTGGATCATTACGATGGATCACTCTCTGTGGTACGGGGTAAGGAGGCCCGACGGTAAGTGGGACTCAGATCACAACAGCGTGTTCGCGATTACTCCATTAAACGGATAGAGCGCAGAGATTAGGAATCCTTGATGCGACAAACTGGATGTGAAACCGGATACACGACCCCAAAGTATGGGCCGCGTTTCATATCCAGTCGCACGCACTTAGTGGTGATATATGACAATGTAGAGTACCTCCGGAAATTAACCTCCAAGCAGGCCTCTCAAAGAAGCGAATGGGCACGCCATCAGCGAAATGCCGAATAGGAAAACTAGGGCTTTGCCAGTAGGCAAGGTGCGTAGCCTAGCGTAGCTTTAGGTTGTCTGAAGTCTCACCTTCCCAAAAGAAATAAACTCAATATTATATCACACTCACGTCATTGGAATGACCTTTGCCTTTGAGGCTTTCCGAGCTTGCCGATAGCTTTTGTGTGAGCCGCTGACCCCTATGTTAAAACAAGCAGAGTCTTTAGCTATAACAGACCTGGTGTTTATGATTCCACTCCGGGTCCCTTTGTCAATGCCTTTATATGTCGGAGTGCCCCTTCTATCATCCTTCTACCTATGGCGACGGGCTTTTATTATTTAGTTCCTAGCATACTCCAGCTCTTACCGAGCACTCACAAATATGTCCATTGACCAAGTTGACAAGCAAGGAGAGGCCGCACCCCATCTTCGGGATAGCGAACCAGACAGTATCGGCAAAAACATGGACAGCAGGCCAGAGCACTCGTCAGAAATTTGCGCTTTCTCTTGAAGACCGTTAGCTGACAATGTAGTAGACCTTACGCCAGCCAAGTCTGTGCGGTATACTTCCAGGGGAATGGACCCCTCCATATCCCTCATGCACTCCTACACCAGAGCGCCGAGCTTACTTCCCGAGACGTCGCAACAGGCTGTTGCTCTTCGTCATTCCGCGAGCTTCACTTGAACGATATTGGCTACGACACCGGCCATGTCCTTATCCACTTTCTGGCCACCGGCAGATATCAATGCCTGAAGCCACAGGGAGATAATAGTACCAAGAGGTATACATCCGAGTTTACAACTGCGCTTCGCGTGTACGCCGCAGCTCAAACCTTTGAATTGCCCTCTCTTCGTGATCTGGCAAGAAGAGAGATGATCGATCTCGGCGACAGGTTGAGCTTACCTTCCTTGATTAATATCATGGAAGAGTCAAATCTGTCAATGGGCACTCTGCCGGGAATAGCCGCGTATGTTGAGTCACGCATTCTTGCATTTGCGGAGAATATTACCTGTCCAACTTCAGAAAAGATACTCGCTGAGATTGGAACCCCTAATACGCTCAGCATGGTTCTCTTGAAGACTATTCTGTTGCTCCAAACTTCAGAACTATCTCCACGCGATGAATCACTTCGGAAGGAGGAACTGGTAGAGATTCTCCGAGGCCTCACCGCTACCGGACCGATAGCAAAAGGCAAGGCTTCGGATGTGGACCGAGCTATGAAGGAAGCCGAGGAGCAAGCAGCTAAGAGGGCCGAAGAAAAAGCTGCTAAGGAAGCGGAAGAGGCTGCAGCTGCCGCTGTTGCCGTGGCGCAAAGCATTGCCAAGGCTCAAGCTGCTGAAGCTGAAGCTGAAGCGGTCCGTGAAATGGAGGAAATTGCTTCATTATTGGAAAAAAAGGCAAAAAGGCAAGGCACACTACTCACAGAGGATGGAGATGGAAGCTGCCCTGAGCCGGCACCCACGGAAAGCCCCTCACCAAACGACAACGGCTGGCGATATATCCGAACCCCCCCACCGCCGGCATCCGACGAATCCGACCTGACAGGATGAGTCTCAGGTCATGCAGCTTTTCATGAGGGAAATTCTGGTCGCTTCGGGCTCCATTAAGCCTCTCTGTACGCAAATGCTGATTAACTAGATGGCTTTATTGAGGTCGGAAATCTAGATCCTTCGACAGGAGAATGAGATACTTAGTCAATGTCGACGGAGGGAAAAGAAACGTTGGCGAGACGGAGGGAGTCTAACTCTAGGCGAAGGGCAAGATTTGCATAGTCAGCAAGAGGTAAATGTGCAGTTGGAAGGAGAAAGCCGTCGAATTGGTGGTCGGAATCGAGTGCCAGAACGGAAGGAACGGCGATGTGATGTCTGCGGAAAGATAGGGCATAATGCACGAAGATGTTCGATTGAAGTAGCAGTGTCTCGAGAATAGGTTGCCAATCGACTTGCGTTGATTTTGGAGTAATCGCGGACTTGCTGCTTGTCTGTGCCCCACTTGCCGTCTGGCCTCAACACTACATCCCACACACAATACTGATCTACTACACCAAGACCTATCAGGCTGCAATTACGACGGAAGGGCCTCCCTTCCTGGATCTTATGGCTTACTAGGGTTCATGTCTTAATTAACTCGAAGAGGGTTATTTGATCACTGGCCACCGCTCGGGCCTCCCTCCAATATAGCATGGCCGATCACGCGCCCTCACAACCCCTCAGTAAGCCACCTCAGCTTGACCTAAGCGACGCGCAGCTCAGACGGCAGAGTGCATAACTATTTTGGTATTACTGCAGGTTTAGGCATCAGGCAACAATAGGTCAACGCATTACTAGCAACACTAACCAAGAAAACATCGCATCTTGCCGGTTTTATCCGCCTTAGCTGCTGCCGATAGACAAGCAACTTATGGGTCTTCGTATCGCGTGAGGTAAGACAAGAAGCTCCATTACAACCAACAGCTATAATGCAGCAGCAAGTTTTTTTGCTTTGAGGCGGACTAGATAACGCATATCATCTTGTGATTTGACCTGACAGGGTTTGCGGGGTAAGCGACGGACTGCATTTGCCCAATGCTGCAACCTTCAGCACCACCTCGAACTGAGGCAAGATGCAAGATACCACTGCCAATGATTCCAATCTGACCGCGCTTGCTGCTGAGTAGGCAGATTCCCCTCTAACTACCCCACCACGATTTCTTAGTACATAGCATACGTCTTCCTCCAGGACGATTACGGCTTACCCCTCCCACACCAACCAGTGACCCGCTAAACTAAACAAACGCTTTCCTGCCCTTGGGATCGCCTACTCCCACACCCGCCCGCCGATCAAGCGCAACCGAAGGTCTAATAACCATGTGTCCCGCTGCGACTTGATCAGCTACCTGCAATTAGGCACCTATCTAGCGTGTGCTCAAGTCCGCCCTGCCTGCAAGACTCGACCCCTGCGACGGGGCTGTTGTGGCTGCAGCCGGTCAAACAAGCCCGTCAATGAGGTTCCGACAAGGGTTTGACGTAGTGGTCTCTTTTCCCCGAGGGGAGATAACATCGATCATCCTATCGGGACCTTTGGTCCTCCCGCTCCGCGTCGAAGCTAAGGCCTGAGAGCTTTGGAAGCTGGCAAAAGGGCACTCGAGCGATGCTACGAATGTGAGAGCAATAGTTCCCAAACCAAGGCCGTTTCCGACTTCCATCTTTGAGTCGAAACAAGAGGCGTGTAGGCCGGGATTAATTTGATCATCTGCCTATAGGGTCGTCATCCCGTAATTTCTCTTCCATTTTAAAATCGAGCCGATCAAGTAGCTCGTGCCACCTATTGCACTGACTTGTAAACATAAATCGAGACGTGGCAGGTCCTGCAGGAGGCATTAAGACTCAACTTTGAGGTAAAGTCGAGCTTAGGCCCTCAAATGGCGTACCGATATCCCTCCCTCAGTGATTCTTCGATACATGGACAGCCAGCGTGGGGGTCCTTGGCGACATGGTCATGCCCACGCTCACGCACCTGCTATTGCTTCGATGTGCAAGGCATCTGTCTACTGTGCAGTCATCCTCTCTCATGGACGCAGGCGCACGGCCGTCGGTTCTTCCTCCTTCGCAACCTTAGAGAGACATGCATCAGCAGATTGCCCACGCCAACGTACTCGACAACCACCATTCTACTCCGTTGTCGGCGGGGAATCTATTCTATGCTGCCTCCCTCGAGGCTGCTGGGTCTTCCTCCCACATGTACTGGTCATGTGATAGGGATGTGCGGGGCGAGGTACGTGACGAAGGTTTTCCACTACCGAAAGGCATGTACTGTCTCTCTTGATTATCTTTAAACCAATCAGAGGAAAGTATGACCTAACGGATGCTGCTTTACCCCGCATCTATTCCTGCGTGATCGTTATTATCACAACTCTTCTCTAACACATATCTACGGCGTATCATTAAAAAAGAATGCAACTGGAAGAGATTTCATTCTAGCCTCTAGCATCTAAAAAAAACATACAACTCATACGCTAAGTCATCGTGTCCTTAACCATCTTATACAATTCATAAATCCGACCCTGCCGTGTTTCACGATGAAGCGATCGACTTATGAATTTAGCCACAGCAACGACACACTCCTGATCCTTCATACATGTCGTCTACACTCTTTCCAGTGGTCCAGTGATAGCCTTTGGACTCCTTACAAGCAAGAAATTGAGAATGATAGCATAAAGCGCAAGGGAAAGAAGAGCAAGAAGAGCAAGAAGCGCCGTGGAACAAGAGCAGATGCATCTCTCGAAGCCTTCATCGGCACTATCGCCGAATCCTTCGAAGATTCACAGCCTACCGATAACACCCCTATTGCGGAGGAGGTACCAGCTGTCGATCAGGTACCGACAGTTGAGGAAGCCCCAGCCGTATTGGTACCGGTTGAACAAGGGCCAACCGAAGGGCACATCGACGACGAAACACCGAGAAGTACGCTCACTGCCGGTGGAGAGAGTGAAGGTGTTCACCATAACGAGCAACCGTCTCCAGCAAGTTGTGGTTCGAACGGCAATGAAAATATCGACATGGACTCTACTACCCAGACGGCTGAGCGGACCCTTGGAGAGAGCCCTGGAATTAGGCATGGACAAGTGTGCTATCAAATGCTGGTGTCCTCGGCTCATTTGAGCCAGGCTTCACCTGTCTTTCGAAAGATGCTCAATGGTTTGTTTGCCGAGGCGGTGGCTGATAGCCAAGGGCTTTACCGCATTACGACAACTGGATGGGATCCGGAGGCTCTCGTCATCGTCCTTGACATCATGCATGGTCACAATCGAAGCGTGCCACGGCAGCTTACCCTTGAGATGATTGCAAAAGTCGCTATGATCGTCGACTACTACGACTGTCTGGAGATTGTCGAAGTCTTTGCAGGTATCTGGGTAGACGCGCTGGCGGAAAGCCAGTCAGGCACTTACGGCAAAGACTCCATGCTCTGGCTTCTCGTATCATGGGTGTTTCAACGCCAAGATATCTTTGAAAAGATGACTGGGCTTGCGTTGAGGCATAGCGAGAGGTTGATTACGGTAGGGTATGTTCCAATCCCTCACGTGATTCTAAGTAAGTTTTAAAATTCTTCGTCAATGCCTTTATTAACACTTCCAGGACGGATTAACGAAGAGCGTCAGAACGCTCTTACTCAAATCTTTTCGAAATTATACGAACTACTCGACACTCTATGCCAAGAGTCGGAATGTTCCTATGAATGCTCAAGCATGCTTTTGGGTTCCTTAATGAAGGAACTAAGCAAGCGCGACATTCTGAAGCCACAAATCAAGAAGCCCTTTGAGGGCTATAACATTGCCTCGGCCGCGCAGATGGTCGACACCTTCGCCTCACCAACGTGGTATTCCCAAATTAGGCATTACCACTCCTACAATCTACCACACACTTGCAGCATCTCGGGTAAAATGAGGCCAACATTGGACAGGGTGGAGAGCAAGGCGCCTGTCTTAACGCTAGAAGACTTCCGGTTTTCTGCGGACTATGGTAAACTTGCGGGCCTTCAAGTTTGACTCTAGAGAAAGAAGTTCCTTTTCAAACCCAGGTTTTATAAATGGCTTATCAGTAAATAGGAAAGCCTTGAGTATAAGTTTTAGCTGTGTTACTGTTGTGTTATTTCCGCTGGGCTGCTCTGATTCCTCAATGAATTACAGGAATCCACGACACGTGCACAGAGGTTCTAGTAGCGTGCACAGACCAGTTTCAATGTAATTGAACGAGTTACTTCACGACTGCGTACGGTAGTAGGAAGAGAACCACTTTAAAGAAACTTCAGAAAGGAATATCTCACAGCTTTGAGCAGCTCACACGCCAAAATGAACAAAAGGAATCCAAGTTGCTCCGTCCTCGCCCGACTCATACGCGCTAGGGCCCACGAATACACTCTTTCTTGCACCAGTCTGATCTGCCCCTACATTTGGACGTCTCGTGTCATCCCGCAGCCTTAAAGCAGCCTTGTGAAGGCTACGGCAAACGGATTCATCTGTCATGTCCTCAATCATATTCTCATACGTGGTTGTCGCCATCATGACGCTGTCGCGGTCATCAACCACCCACAAGGTTCCAATGACGTGGCGGAACCCAGCTAGCTGGTATGCGCCGATGAGATGAACGCTCTCATCTCGGAACTTTAACTTGGAAACCTGGCCAGTCTCGCATGCGGAAAGGTAGGCCAAGAAAGGGCTGCCTTCGCTCAGATTCACTTCGAGAACGTCGCCCACAGTCAGGGGATCCGTTTCCCAGTCATGCAGCAACAATGCACTGCGCAAAGGGTCGGAGATGTTCTCCACGCCGTGCCCCGCAAAGTGGAAGATCTGACAGGTTTTGAGATGTTGAAGGACGTTCTGTTTGTGCACCCGGCTATCGCCGAGCCTGACACTGTCGAAATCCTTGGATGCGAAGAGGGCCTCTACCATCTGGACCTCCTTGACCGCGCCTCCCAGAAGTGAGCGGTTTGGCGCGTTAGCCATGGCGACTAGAAGTGCTTTGCTTTCTCTTGGTCGCGGAAGGGAAGAGGCACGACGACGGCCGTCTACAAGGGCCTTGATTGATGAGCTGTACGACGACACGGCAAGTTCAATCACACTGTCCGTCAAACCCTTAGAGTGATAGCCCGCGGCGTGAAAAGGGAACCTGCTCAGGATGCCAGTGGGAATCCACCAAATACGTGGCAGGCACCCGTCCGGCGGCGGCCGAGTAAGGCGGAGTTCGTCAAGGACCGGCTTGGCGATGGAATCCCAGAGCCACCTGAGCACAGCAGGCCTCTGCAGGTTCCTGGACCATTTTTCCAGACCTTCAAGCGTAACCCCGTTGAGGTTCAAGACGTGGACTCTATCCCTCTCGATAAGGATGGCATCGACACCCCGATACGCGCTCACAGTCAGAACGATAAGATGGCCCTGCGCCGCCTCGTGGATATCCTTATTGCTTGGCGGCTCTAGGAAGCGCTCGAATCCCTCCTTTTGGCGAATTTCGTCCAATAAGATGTCAAACTCGCTACTCGCAGCGTGTTGTCGCGGTGAGTCGACCTGCAGCTCGTCCCGAAGCGAGTGAAACCGCTCAGCGAGCGGAGGGTAATCTCTGTGGAGCGCGACCATATCGGGACGCAACTCGGCCACGGAGGCGGCTAGTGACTGACGGCCCATCTCAAGCAGGCTAAGAGCCGCGTATCCATCCCTGCCGCTTTGGAGAGCCGCGGCCGCGGCATCAGCACCGAAACCCACAACGTCGTCGGCGCTGAGCAGCCGCTGCTTGTCTGAGATGCGGATCGCGCGTGACGAGAGCCTGGGGATCAGCTCGATGGCTTCGAGGGAGGCCTCGTACGCCTCCTGCCACCTGGCCATGTCACAGCAGATACGGAGCATTATCCGGCCGGCTTGCACGCGGTGGAAGACCGACGGGTAATGGGGGCTGCGGAGGGCTTGCCTGAAGTGGCCCAGTGCCTCATCCGCCACTGACTCTGACGCAGACCGGCAGAAGCGGGCGTAGAAGAAAAGGCCCAGGAAGTTTTGTAGGTGGGCGTGAATGGGGTGGCCATCTGGTGTTCTGTTAAGTGTTGATTCCGCAACGTCCGTCGCCTCATCAAGGTCAGCTGTTGTCTCCGATTCGGTCATTTCGTATCTTTGGAAGAGGCGCATCGCGAGGTTGATACTGATCTCTAAGCCACTGGCGTGATTGGTTGGGATGTTCTCCTGTGCTTCTCGAAGTGATTGAATGGCCCTGTCAAGGTCGTTCGCCTGCTGTGTGACCCCGGCTCGTCCGCCAAGCGCATTTGCAAGTGTGCACAGAGCGGGCCACGTCAAAAGGGAATTCTCGCTTGCATATCTGAATGCCTCCTCTGACAACTCGACAGCTCTGTCTATATCGCTGCGAGAGTCGCCTTCGTCCTGCTCGTAGCGTCTTTGCAAACTGGCAGCGAGGTTGAGAAGCCACTCCACCCGGATGGCCTGCCATTCTTCCCAGGGAACAGCCGCAATCAGCCTTTCCCTGATGTCAATGGAGCGGTCCAGGTCGCCCAAGGACCCTGCCATTTGGAAACGCTCCTCGAGTCTGGCCGCCAGGGTGTTTAACGAATGGATCTCAACGCTAGGGTCGTGTAGGATGGTGCCTTTGGGTCTGTCTAGAATGGATCTAGCTTGTGGTGAAGCATTCACTGCTTCATCGCTGAGCTCGATTGCCCTGTGGAGGTCTTCAGGATCTCCGTCTTGCCAATACCGATGCCCTAAGGCCTTGGCGTAATTGCTCGCGCGCTGGGTTTGACGGTTGTCATATCCGACTGTGACTCCAAGTCCGTAAAGCTCTTGGGCGAGATTGGTAGCACAGTCTAGGTGGTGCCTGGAACTGCCTGACTCGAAAAGATCCAAGAGGGTTGCGACAAGTGTGTCTCGTGCCTGTTCTCCTCCTTGATCTTCCTCATCGCGCCATTCGCAGAGAGCAATTGCACTCTCTACCTCTTCGGGAGATCCTTCCCCGACATATGCCCGGAGATCCAATGAGACGAATTCCATATCTGCCATACCGCAGGTTGTCGGGCAAAACTGAAACTCACGTGACACCTAAATAGGGTATTAGCCCCAGATTGATTCAACTTCGGAAAGTAAGGAAACATACCAGATTCGTGCGTCTTTGCTTCTTGAGAGGCTTGAGGTTAAGTGAAATAGGATACAGCTTAGTTGTGAAGATGTGCTAGAATCTGAAGGGCAGGAGGCTAATATAATAAGGGGGCTATCAGGCAGCAGCCGATATCTGCCCTTGAAAGATAAACTTGCATATCAACGTTGTGTTGGCGGCGTTGGCATGGTTACGCATGGCAGCCATTTTAGTAACATCCCTAAGCCGGCAATGTTTTGTCTCATACACGCCGGGCGAAAGTGCTTGGTCAAGGGCTCGAAGAAGCGGTGGGGGGTGGGCTTATGAGCAACCCAACGGAAGCCGGGCGAAAGTGCATGTTAGAAAGGAGGTGCGGGGAACAGGTCTGTTGGATCAAAGAGCAGTGGCATATTGAGAGCAGCCAGTCGAAGCCTGATTTCGGCGAGATGATCAAGCAGCTGAAGGGCTACGCATAAGTCGGCTACCCTCACAACACCATCAGGGCTCGGATTGCATGATAACGTCCACGTGCCCTCCTTCACGATGCATAAATGCATAAGAAGAGAATAACCAAGCTGTCGGCAAGCTCTTCGTCCAATAAGCAATGCAGCTGCGTGAGCCCGAATTTCGAGTTTCTGCATGAGCTCGTATCTGTCGACGTTGTGCTCTATCCCTTCAAGTGCGGATGAGCTGGTGGGGCCCTCGCTGCCCCACAACCCCCCCTGCAACTAGCTTGATACCACAAAGGGACCCGACCTGACCACACAAATGGATTTACTTGGTTAACGCGTTTTTCGGTATGACGCGGAGGATGACCGAGAATGTGATCAGGTAGCCGGCCCGCGGCTTCCATTTTCAACCTTTCAAACCACCATATCTCCCTTTCGTCATAAAGGACCTTCTGCTTCGCTCTTCGCTGTCTTGTGTCTGACCACTTGGGCACATCTGGTTCTCGCCTATCTCATGAGTGACACAATTACTAGCCTCCAGCCTCGCCTTCTAGGGACTCCCAAACCCTCTCCCGAGTATCGGCTCTCCTCGCAGATCATCTAATATTCTCCAAACGCTATCAAGCGTCTTGGATGCCTCCACATCGACATGAACCGGACACACTCCACCGCAACACGGTGGGCGATTCTAATCGGTGTGGGAGGTCTTCGGGGCTACGAAAACCAGAACCGATCCGTCAAAGGCGCCATTGGAGACGTCATGGCGATGAAGAATTATCTCAAGACATATTTGGCGCCCGTCCAAGTCCGCACGTTGACGACTCAGCGCCTTGACCAGGATCAACCTCGAATAGAAGCCTCGCTGCAGGACGCACCCACCTACGACAATGTCATCAACCAGTTACAAGAGGTGATTAAACATGGCCAGCGTGGGGACTACGTTTATATTCATTTCTCTGGACATGGGACCAACAACCAGGGATCGCTTGCTTTGGTTCTCTACGAAGCCAAACTCGCTAATTCGAGATTGCTGTATGGCATAGTCTTGAGGAGTGCAATCAACCGCATGGTGTCGGCAGGAATGCTTGTTACCCTTGTTCTGGACTGCTGCTTCTCAGGGAACGTTCTTCGAAACGGCCATCTCCAACCCTCAGGGATCCGCTATATCGAGTATGACACCACCATGGATCTCTGTTCTGATCACATCGATCCCTTTGCAGAGGAATGCACACGTAGTTCATCTTTGACGCTAGTGAAGGGTGCAGAAGCCGGCCAGCGTCTGCTTGACCCGACTGGATACTCGGTTCTTTCGGCCTGCGATTCACACGAAGAAGCCGGCGAGGTGATCCTTCCAGACGGGGCTAATCGAGGTGCCCTGAGCTACTTCTTACTGGATTCGTTGACGATCTTGCGAAATCGGGGGGTGGAAGTCAGCCATCATTCACTCCATCAACACGTCCGGGGCAACTTTCACGCCCGTCATGGCTCCCAGACCCCAATGCTCTACGGGAGCAATGGCCTCTCTTTCTTCAATGACCTCGCACGAAGAAGTTTCATCACATTTGTTTCTGCGCATAGAGATAATATGGATAACCTGGTCCTAGACGCGGGTGAGGTCAATGGGGTCCACGTCGGTGACGAATACGCTCTTTACGACTTTGCTGCACCAGAGACATCTATCGCAATACGCAAAGAGGCACACATCAAAGCCAAGGTTGTCACTGTTGATCATTTCGCGTCCAAGTTATGCATAGACGACTGTTCTGAAGACCAGAAGGTTGCACAGGGCTGGACTTGCAAGGCAAAGATGCTTACCACTTTATCTCCGCATCCAGTTCGAATGATGCTTATCCGAGGCGCGCCAAACGCTCGTGATCTTTTGGACGAAGCAAAGAAGATCCCTTTCTTGCACCTTGTGTTGCAGGATGATCAAGATCGCGGTGATGGATCCGAGAGCGACCCACGTGAAAGGGCTGTCTTCCAAGTCACAGCTCGTGGTGACTGTACCTATGAGGTCCTGGATCAACGCGCCGAGAAAGTCGAGAACTTTCCTGTAATCAATACTTCTGCTTCCGGCGCCAACCAGGCTCTTCTCAAAGCACTTGGACACATCGCCGCCTTCAAGTTCTATGAGCGGATCGAGAATCTTAACCCAGATCCACAATTCGAGGCGTCCTTTTCCCTGGCCTGTCCGGATCAAACACCTGACTCTAATGGCATTTACAAGATGAAGCACCATGAATGTTTTAAGCTTCATTTCAAGAACCTTGGGACTGTTCCCAAATACGTGGCGGTGATGGATTTTGACTGTTCTTGGGAGATTTCAAATCCCATCTTGTGTGGAGGGGAAGGATACAGTCTAACAATTCTTCCCAAAGGCTCCAATGAATCGGGAGAGAAAGAAATACCACTGAGGATGGAGGTCCCTTCCGATTTACTTGATCGAGGGCGACGGCACGCAAATGACGTGGTCAAAATCTTCATCACAAGCAAACCTACTATGTTTCCAGCAGCGCTACTCCCCCAGCTCGGCTATGATGAGTTACGAGGGCACCGAAACAGAATTGAATGCTTGAAGGAGTGCATATGGGGACTTTCTGGAATGAGAGGAGGTGATGAGGGAAACTGGAGCACACAAACATTCTTCCTGCGAACTTTTTATCCAGCAGATTGAAACCATAGCACAGTTAGACTATCTAGCACCAGATCTAGCGTCGCTCGGTGTCCCTGGGGCCATCTTTCAACTTGCGAATGGGTCATACAGAGTCAACATGCTCTCCTCGAATAGCCTTCCATCCTGTAGAGGCCGACCCTCGCGGTCATAAAGACTGTACTTTCCATCCTTTGCCTCAGAAATGCAATATGGCCCTATCTGAGCCCTGGTGGTGGGATGAACAGTAGTTACTTCATCAGCTGGTCTGAACTTGTACTCAAAGCCGTACTTGTCGATCCATGGGCGTTTCCCGTCCTTTGCGAAGACGACGAGAGGCGGTTCTTCACTAATAGCCGTGTGTTAACATGCTTTCCAAGGGAGGAAAGAACACATTCTCGATGCCTCACCTTTGATCCTGCTGAGGTATCGCCATAGTGAGGGGAGAGCTTCTAGTGTGAAATAACGATTTGTGGGAGTAGGGAATAGAGAACGACCAAATTGCAAACCTTTCGGGGTTTATATGGTACTTATTACCCCACGGGCCGCCTTGCTTTTCAACCCAGTACAAAACCAGCCGCCTCACGCAGGCTGTAAGCGAGTGTTCCCAATAGAACAAGGCAGCTGCATAGTTAGGCTACCATTCGCTCTTTGCCATCGGCTATTAGCGGTGCGAGATAAAGAACAGCAAAGTGGAGATCCGCGGCAGTACCCAACCGTAACAGTGTTTTAACCGCATTGTTCCATCAACGAGCCCAGGCAGCAGGGCTACCTTGTCCTCACACCATAGTTTGATTTTGAACTTGACTCGGTGGTTGATACCTCTACTCTCATCTTCTTCCTAATTCACCACCACAGACTGTCTCAACGCCGAAATGACGAGTCAGCACGTATCTAACAACGACATAGAGCTCGGAAACCCCCACTCGACAAGTCGCTTAGGCCAAGGGATCCCTCGTGGAATCCCTTCCCTTGCATGCCAAGTCCTCAAAAAGCTTATCTATCTGTTGAGATGTTTAGAGCGTGGTGCTGAAGCCAACGGCGGCCAGAGGCGCGTCACGAGTTTGTTCCCTTTACATATTAGTCACGTCGGCTTTGAAAGTAACTAATCAACTATACCTACGTCAAGTTGAGGACTACCGACCTGGCTATCCCCGGTTTTCGGCACTCCAGGCATCTCACAAATCTTTCCACATCTTCCGCCGATTTGACAACCTTCGCATCAGATCTTTGCTCTTGAAACAAGACAAGTCGAGCATCCTAGAGAAGAAGCTCAACAAGATCGACCATGATGAGCCCTCACCATTGTTCCTCGCGAGTAGCAGGTTGGACCGCTCAACAGAGCGTGCAGCGCTGCTCGCAGAAATTGATGACGCCTTAGCTTCATACGGTGCGTGAAGGATGAACTTGATCAAGGAGACTGGCCTGTCTGACGTGTTTTCTATAGATGAGCTGTTAGAGCGGAGTCAAAGGATTCTTTCTTTTGACAGACCACTCGCCGCACACGTATTGAGCCTCGAGAATTGGCTCCAAGGCAATGCCTGCATCGCGCGTGAAGAAGGTCGATTCTTGGATCACAAAGACGATTTGCTCACGGTTGCTCTGCTCGAGGATGGCGTCATCTACTGGCTGGAGATGGCCGTGACGGCCAGCGTTGAGTTCTTCATCAAGGTAGATCTGGTCCAGGCGACACAGCAGGTAAAATACTAACGTCCTATCAGAAGAATCAACAAAAGAACTCGGATGATTCCAAGGTCCATGTCCTGGATCAATCTTTCACCGACAAGGCAGCTCGCGTTCTGCTTACGACCCTCGTCACGCTGCTGATTTTGGTACCCGTTATGATTTGCAATGCGATGAACGATTCGACAAGTAGGATAACAATCCTCGTTCTCGCAGCAATTTCATTTATTACTGCATTGTCCTTATTGACGAGGTCCAAGGCTATAGACCTAGCTTCTGCCAGTGCTACGTGAGCAGTTTCACATCTATGAATGAGTGTTAAGGCTAATTTAATAATAAATACCTCATAGTGCTTGTCATTTTTATGAACGGCGCATAAGAGTTATGACATGTTTGAAAAATACTAGCGAATCTTGAGGCCGCGGGAGCGTTTGTTAGCTTGTCGGCTGAGAGGTGAGACGAAAGGTTGCAGTCGTAGTAGGTAGGCCCACCGGAGGGCCCAATAGTAGTAGTAGTAGTAGTAGTAGTAGTAACGTACACGATAAGCAGAACTTATCGTGGGGTCGTTTTGCGGAGTAATGTCGGGAAATCGTATGTGATTACACAATTACCATCTGATAAGTACCCGACGACGCATGCGAATATCTCGACGGTTACTAGTCCAATCGAGGTCATTCCAGGACTGGAGGATTGCTACGCTCTGATTCTAGCGGCCGGCCTGCGACATCTGGGCGAGAGACGTGCCTTGTGTCTCGGCGTCCTGGGCGCCTACCATATGGCGGTTTCAAGCACATCATCTAGGATGTCAATGCAGACCGTTCAAGTCAAGTCCGCACGCGACCGCTACTTCATCTAGTTCATCCAGCAAGTGAGACAAATCATCGCGGCCCGGTCGAGGCCCGGTTGTGACCCGGGCGGCAGCCGAGGCTGCAGAAGTCGGTCAGATGGGGGAGGGCGCGAAGTCCAGGATGTCGGAGGCTCGCGAGGCCAGAAAAGTCGAGGCCCAGAGGAGCCATAAGCACCACAAAGGGAAGAGGGCCGAAAGGCGATGTTGAGAGCTAGCAAGCAGCGAGAAGAAAGGTCAACTCTCCAAACCCCCCCTTGTGGTAATCGCGGACACGCTGCTTGTCTGTGCCCCACTTGCCGTCTGGCCTCATTACTCCGTACCACCACAATACAGATCCACAACACCAAGAGCTACCAGGGTCTCCCTTCCCGGACCCAATACTTCGTCAATACTTCGTCAGGATGCACCTCTCGAGCAACACAAGGAGTGTCGTTTGATCACTGATCCCCGCTCGGGCCCCCACAAACGTAGCACAGCTGATCACGCGCCTCGGCAAACCCCCAGTAAGCCATCTCAGTTCGACCAAGGCAAGGTGCAGTTTGGACGGCAAAGTGCATGACTGTTTTGGTGTTGCTGCAGGTTTGAGGCATTTCCAGCAACATTGGCTGGGAAAACACCGCATCCTGCCGGTTTTGTCCGCCTTGGCTGCTGCCGGTAGATAAGCAACTCATGGGTCTTCGTATCATGTGAGGTAGGACAGGAAGCTCGGTTATGGCCAGCACCTGCAACGTAGCAGCAAGATTTTGCTTTGAGGGCGACTAGATAACGCAGACCATCTAGTAGGCTCTAAGCGATCAGCACGGAGCGGGCCGGTGTGCCCTCCCACGATTTGATCTGACAAGGTGTGCGGGGTAAGCGATGGCTTCAGCTACCCACTAGTGCACCTTTCAATGTCACCTTTGACTAAGGCAGATGACGACGGGCCAATGATTTCGAATCTAGTCGCACTTGCGCCGTCGTATACGTCTTCCCCCAAGACGATTGCGCCTTACCCCCTCCAACACCAGCCCCGCCAAGTTGAACAAACGCTACCCCGCCCACCTACCGCCCGCCGATCAAGCGTAACCGAAGTCCGATACCCATGTGTCCCCACCACGACTTGATTAGCTGCCTGTAATTAGGCACCTATCTGACGTGTGCTCATGTCCGCCCTGCTTGTACGTAGTAAGATTCGACCACTGCGACGGGGCGCTTGTGGCTGCAGCTGGTTAAACAAGCTGACAATGGTATCTTCGATAAGGGTTTCCATTAAACCAAAAACGGCAATGGATCGATGCAGCTTCTCTTTCCTCCGAGAGGAGATAACGTCGATCATCCCATCAGGGTCTAAAGGGTACTCGAGCGTGAGAGCAGTAGTTCCCAAACTAAGGCCGTTTTCGACTTTTATCTTTGAGCCGAAATAAGAGGCGTGTAGGCCGGGATTAATTTGATCATCTGCCTGTAGGGTCATCATCCCGTAATATCTCTTCCATTTTAAAAATCGAGCCGATCAAGTGGCTCATGCCACCTATTGCACTGACTTGTAAAAATAAATTGAGACGTGGTAGGCCCTGTAGGAGATAAGAAGTCTCAGCCTTAAAGTAAAACCGAGGTTAGGCCCCCAAATGATGTACTGATATCCCTCCTTCAGTGATTCTTCGAGGCATTGAGATCAAGAAACTCAAGTTACCATACCCTGAACATATTAAAGGCAAGTCGGATAAAGAAGACGTTTTATTCGTGGCGACGTGTATTAAGATGGAGAATACGATATGGCCCAAATTATCGTTGTTTGAACTCGACTCTATGACTCCAGCTATACATAAGCTTCCTTTTCAGGGCTATTGACCGTATTGGTTTTGATGCTGATAGCGACAGGCTTTCTTCGAAGTTCAGGTTAATAAATGTGATTGATTTATTGATTGGATTGCTGGTTTAGGACGATTCGCTAGTCGTTGCTGTAATATATCATCATGATATCTGCTATCGTCGACTACGAAACACACCGCTCAACCCACCCACGGAACTCTTGGTTAACCCAGCCTGCCAGTAGTCGCAACACCGCGAGCAAGCGGTATGAGCCATCCACGGTAACGGTGCTGCCAATCTCGAGCGGGCCGCACACCTCAACCTCGCTCTCTCTGTCGAAGGCAAAGTATAGCTCCCAATTCTCGCACACAACAAGGAGGACTGGGAGGAAGGGCAGGTTCACCAACGTACCCGGATCCTCAGAAGGCAGCGGCGCAAACTTGGCCACACGCCCGTACCAAGCAGCTAACCATACCCCCAGCTGAGCCTTACCCTCAGCACGCCGTCGGATATCAACCTTGGTCTCGACAAGCACGCCCGTGGGCTCATAGCACAGCGGGCCATGTGTCGATTGGTTAAAGGACCGTGGGCCATCGAAGCCGTCGACGAAGTCGGCGATGCGGATGGCGAGATCCCTGTCAGGCTGGAGCAGAAGAGCGTAGTCAATCATTTTCCCGCCCAAGGTCTCAAGCTCCCCGCGCGAGGGTGGGATAAAAGCCTTGGCGATGGCGGCTTGAGTGATGTTCTCAGCGCCGACGTGCGGTACGCCAGAGACAGCGAGGCGAAGGGCGGGACCATGGATGTGGTCGTTCCACGTCGCTTCAGAACGGGTCGTGTTTATAAACCGTATCGTAGTAGCGACGATATTGCGGATAGCGCTAAGCTCGTTGTAAAGGGCGAGGAGGCTGGCCATCCCGGCGTCAAAAGATGGGAAGAGCTGGCTGGCATCGTCCACCTCTTTCTTATCCACGACCAGAACTCTATCCTCAGCCGCGAAGCGAGACTCGCTAACCATCAGCTCATCTTTCAAGATCTTTTTCAGCTCCCGCGGCAAGTATCCTTCTCCTTGTATCACTCTCCAAACGTCGTCAAACAAGCCCAGCGCCTGGGCACTCCCTGTCTCCTTCACCGTGTCCCTCAATGTACGAGGGTCAGGGCTCGTCCATGTGACAGGTTTCTCGAGCTTAAGAAGGTCGTCTGGGTTCTTGACGGGGCTCGTAGATCGTGTGCGGCTGGTGGCACTGCTTCGTTCTCTTGAGCCCGAGGCAAAGGATTGCCGGTCGTTTGTGCTAAGCTTGGCGGTGAACGACATGGGCGGTAGAAAGACATGATGCAGCTGCTGCTGTTGCTGAGGAATAGTCCGACGGGGCCGTGGTGTAACTTGATGGGCGGCTATATTGGCGTCGTTGTCGTCGGACGTGAACGGGTCTTGCCGATCTGAGTGGTTGTCGTCTTTCTTTCTCGGGCTGCGTCGCATATCGCGCTCTCTCGGTGCTTCTTCGTCGGAGATGGGATCGGTGCCGGCGCTATCAATCCGTTGTCGCTTCGCTGAGGGACAGAGGCCGAGCACGTGTTGACGCCGCCGCGGGGAGGGAGAGGTTGAGGACTCGTACTCGTACTCGAGCGGCAACAAACACGTCTGTGGATCAGAGCAGGTGTGGAGCAGAAGGTGCTGGTCACAGATCCAGGCGGCAATGACTTGAGAGTCCATGTGACTCCTGCAGACACGACGATTTGGAGCCGTTCTGCGATTGTGCGATGAGTGACGTTGAGGACGAGTATATTGATGGTGTGTATAGACGTGATCGGGTGATTGTTTGTTTTCAGTTGCTGCGCCAGCTGATAAGATAAGATAGCAGTTCAAGATTAACTGACTCTGATTGGCTCTTGGAGAGTTAACAGGGATACCGTTCTTCCCACGGGTAGTAGTTAGACTTACCCTGTACATTCCTGTTGTTGATTTTCACGAAGAATAAAATTCTTGCTGAAAATATTTAAACATTTAGATATCCCATCTTCGATTTGGTCGCATGCACGTGATCTCTTGAGATCTAGGCGGTTCGTTACATATCATACGAGAACATTGAAGAAGCTGATGTCGGGCTGAAGTGCATCGCAGTCCAGCACCACCTCAGTGTATTACGGAATCTGCGCCCGTTGGAGCAGAATGCAAAAGATGGCGGCGCTTGCCCGCATAAACGAAGGATGCGACCCGGGACTATTGATCAAGCAGAGCCAGCAACCAGCAACCGATAATACAGTGCCTGACGACCGAAGCGTCGCCGCCCGACTCTGTGCCGACAGCATCGTTCTGTTCAAAGGAATCATCAAGAACATGGATGGGCCGAAGGAAATCTGCATCCACTTCGAGCGACGTTGCCATTCCCTGATTCTTTGGAATGAGGACGGCATGTCGGAGGGCAAGCTGGATGACATTTTGGCCACGTCTACGATTGTTCGACGCCCAACCGTGTGGTTCCTCACGAGTATCAGCAGAACGCTTACCGAAAGACTCTTGCCACTTGTGAATGCGTCCTTAAAATTGAGCAAATCGTCGCAACGCGTGCAGACTCTTACGAAGGAAGCGTTAGATATCCTTCACGATGACGCCGAAGAGCGTAATGACGACACTTTGAAGGACGAGTCGTCCATCTTCGAAGCCGATAACCTTGAAGAGATAGCAGAGGATCTGAAAACTGATATTCAGTGCCTCATGGATCTTGGCCGGCTTTTCAAATGCCCAGTTTTGGATGCTGAACTGAAACGAGCGCCAGCTGCCGGTGGAAAAATGTCCACGAGATGGTCGCCACACAAAAATTACTGTGATCGCATCTATCAGGGATTTCCGGCCAACTTGAGGATCGCCCAGCTTGACTTCTCCAAGGATGCCATCACTAAGTGGAGAGCCCATGGCGATAGACACAGCAACTGGCCTGTCGTGTACGTGTTGGACGATGGCTGCGACACCACCCAGGGAAGTTCGACCCAGCTGAGGGACATCTATGTCGGGAAGTCGCTCAATGCAGCTGGCCGACTGCGGCAGCACGTCAAGACATCCACGTCATCTTGGATGAAGAATTCAACATGTCAGCCTGCCTTGATTTAGAATCCTACCTCATCAAGATGCTGGCCGGTGATGGTGCTAACCGGGTGCTCAACTGAAACAACGGCATCACCGAGTCCAGATACTTCCAACACGAGTTGTATCGCAAGGGTTTCCGCAAAATCTTTGAGCGACTTCGAGCCGATGGCGTCTTCACGCGGGGTCTTGATGAGATCGAAAACAGCGATCTGTTCAAATTGTCACCGTTCAAGGCATTGGCAGACGATCAAGCAGCCTCGGTAGAGGAGATTGTCAAGGGCCTCCTCACTGATCTCGAGAGCGGCACAGACAGCATGGTCGTGATCCAGGGCGACCCAGGCACCGGCAAGACGGTGGTGGCCATATACTTGATCAAGCTGCTCGTCGACATTCAAACTTTCACCACGCTCGAAGATTTAGATAGTGACGCGCGGTTTGCTACTTTCTTCACTGACACCAACAAGGGGTTGCTCCAGGACCTCCGTGTCGGCTTGGTCGTACCGCAACAGTCACTACGATCCTCCATCAAAGCTGTCTTCAATAAAACGCCCAGACTTCATCCCTCTATGGTCATGTCACCCTTTGAAGTGGGAGAGGCAAATGGAACATTTAGTCTGCTGCTCGTCGACGAGACTCATCGGCTTAATCAACATGCCATCCAACCTTCGGGAGTGCTCAACGCCAAGTTTGCAACCATCACGAGAGAGATTTTTGGCGGCGAGGACATCAGCAAGACCCAACTGGACTGGATACGGGCCAAGAGCAGGCATCAGATATTCCTCCTAGACGCAGCGCAGAGTGTCCGCCCTGCCGACCTACCGCCCGAGTTGCTGTCGGGCCTCGTGGCAGATGCTCGTGCGTCGAGGCGGCACTTCCAACTCCGGACGCAGATGCGCGTGCGGGCGGGATCCGACTTTGTGTCCTACATCCGCTGGATTCTTGACCCTCACCCTCTCTCGCTTCCGCCGGTGCGACCCGATTTCGGGGACTACGACTTCCGCACCTTTGACTGCGTCGCTCGCATGCGAGACGAAATCTTCCAGCGCGATGCAGAGGTGGGTCTTGCACGCATGGTCGCCGGCTACACGTGGGAGTGGAAGACGAAGAAGGACAAGAAGGCGTTCGACATCGAGATCGGCGATACGCAGCTCTGCTGGAACAGCACACCCATCGACTGGATCTCCTCCAGCAACGCGCTCGAGGAAGTGGGATCGATCCACACGGTGCAGGGCTACGACCTGAACTACGTCGGAGTCATTATAGGTCTGGACCTGCGGTTTGACCCCACGCGGCGACGTCTCTTTATCGATCGCGACTCGTACTTTGACAAGAAGGGCAAGGAGAACAACCCGGCCCTCGGCAGGACCTACTCGGACGACGACCTATTGCGGTTCATCACGCAGATCTATGCCGTGCTTATGACGCGCGGGATCCGGGGGACGTACGTGTACGCGTGTGATTCTGGGTTGCGGGAGTATCTTAAAGGTCTCATCCCATTCCATTCGTGAAACTGCGTAAGGCTCTGTGCTATACCTAGGGTAACTGCGCCGGGCCCGTACGCGCTCCCCTGTAGCTCTATTTCAAAGGGAGAATTGTTATAGGGCCCCAACCGCTGTGACGGGCAAAAGCGGGGATTTTAAGGTTAATGAACAGGGGGGAACCAGCACTTAGGTTTTCAACACTACAACCAAGAATCCTTATCTTATGTTAACTCATTCCGGAAGCTTATTCACTAAAAAACGTGAAAATATATTTTTATATCATTAGATTTATGTTCTTGTATACGTTACATGTAGCCAGATGACATATGATTACCACTGCTTATCCACCAGAGAGTTTTGCAACATCCTCAGCCATCCTCAGAATATAACAGCTTAATTGAGTTTATGGCGTACCTTCTGATCTTTCCTGGACTTGTTCCTTCCTCTCGTCCCCTCACAGTTTTGTTAGCATTTCCTAGGTAATCACTTTTCCAATAAAACTGTTGGCATTATGAACTGTTACGGCTTGGTCCCCCGTAATAGCGCTGTAAGTCCTATAGGCAGTTGAAGCACCTTCTGTAATTGCTACAATAGTGATTATGGCCCAATCTTTTGCCCCGTGGCGCAGCGGCTAAGGTGCCCGCAGCTGTGACCGCTGTTACATGAAGACGCTCAACGTGTATTAGCTTATCACTGTCACAATAAGGGTAATAACCCATCAGCGGGTACTGTATGAACGAATATAAAAGGCCTTTGATAAACTCGGGAGTATCGGCGGTAGCCTTATCGAACTCTGCTTTGGTGTCCGATAAGGTCAGGAGCCCGGGGAGCCTCTCTCTAGCAAAAGCTAGAGCGCGATCGCGAAGTCCTCTCGAAGAGGTTGGTGTAGAGTTGTAAACCTCGGATATTGAAAGAAGAAAGTTGAAAACGTCAGGGCTTTTCGTCAAATTCTCCGAGTATTTCTTTGCCGACAGGATTGATAACTCGTCAATGTTGTACTTATCTGCCAAGGCCAACATTGCCGCATGAACCGACAGAACGGGAGTCGTGTCTTCGCCTGTATCTTCTTCCTCAGATTCCTCTGTGTAGTCACCAGTGTAGAAGAAGTCCACCATCCGTCGCACTATTGGTAGGGGATGAGAGTCGAGGATATACGTTCGGGTAGATGCCTCCTAGGGCAACGCTTCAGTTATGATGCCAATGCCACGGAGAAGCATATGCTACCTTGAATTCTCCAGTGCATGCCGCGTGAAATACCTGGGATTGGCTGCAAATGATCACCCTGTGAACGGGTATGGTATGACCTTTACATTTGAATGCAAAGTCGGTAAACACGCCATTCTCCCGCAATCTGTCGAGGAGTTAGATTTATCTTATTCAGGAGACCGGAAGTATGCATGTACTTCGCAATTTTCTCCGAGGTCCGTGTAGAAATCATTACCGTATGGCTTGAGGTTATGGTCTGATCAACGAAACGAATTCCGATTGTTCGCAAAGGCCAGGTCGTCGATTTGTGATCTGGGCCAGCACTTGCTCATGTTGGAGGTCTATTAATATGATAGCCGTCCTTTCATACTTGATGAAGCGCCACAGCTTCTGACATCGTTGAGAGGAGTGAGATTCTATGATGTATGAGGTTTGGAGGTACGCGATGGGCGGCTGATTGTGTATTGGATACCGAAGATAAACTCCACTCCAGAGAGTCAAAAAGCCTTTCACACATAAGCATGTCATCACTTTTATGTAATACCCCAAGACGTAGCAGCATGTGATGATGATGTTGACGTGGTTAAACCCCGCACCACCACAATAACTTAATTTCAACGTCTTTTCTCCCCATCTTTTCCAATATCCTCTCAGTAGCTCAAGCCGCTTGCATCGACCCCTTCCAGAATGGGTGAACCAACTATTACAACGCGTGCTGGGCTCGGCGACGTCGCCGATTTGATCGCGGGACTGAGCATTGTCGATCACCCTCAAGTCCACAGCCGCTCCCGCCTATCCCAGTCAACACTCACAAAAGCGATAAATAATCTCAATCACGTCGCAACAGCCACATGCCTGCAGGGAAAAGAGGTCCTTGCTTCAGCTAGTGATACCCACATTGCTAGTAGCGGAGCTGTGGCAGAAATCTGCTCGCTGCGCAGGAGAGCCAACGAGCTTGCGAATGCTGCCAACGCCCTTAGCGATGCAACGGAGCGATCAATCATCGAACGCGTTAGCTTGCTTGGAGGACAACGGGAACCTCGCACAAAAGAACTTCTAAACCATTTCGACGAGCGAATTAGGGTCATTGTCCGGGATGTCCTCAACAGCTCCAATGATGGGGCTTGTGTGTTATGGAAGACTGCGGAAGAGTGTTATAACCAAGCCATTAGTCCTTCCGGTAAACTGCAGTCCGACGACTACTTCGTCCCACTAGAGGAAGCATGTCTTGAATGGCCCTACGACCCGGATTTCGAGAGCGAGGAATACTATGACCACGAAAATCGTCTAGATGTCGACGAACGCTACGCCGAGGCTTGGGGCAGAAATATGGAACTAAACGAAGCCCGCAAGACCAGAAAAAGGCAAGGACAAAGGCAAAGTTGGGTCGACTTTTGGGTTCGAGCATTGAACCACTGCCCGGGTGGCCCGACACTGTTCTACCCACCAGGTGCTTCTTCTGCCGCAAGATCTATAGAGTGGCCATTCAACGATATTCAACGGTATCTTTTCCGGGCCTTCGACTCGAAAAGCTCTGGTAGAAACGATGACAACGTCGTGGCTTCAACTATGAGCAAGTTTGGCACCCCAGAGCGCAGTAAGATTGATATTTTGTCGCTGGGAACACATAACGCGTCGGAAATGCTCTATAAGCACCTAAACAAAGGCTGTTTCAACGGAGAAGCATCCGACAATCTCATGTCTTGGAGCAGCTCTCTGATGTTTGTGATTCAATATGCGATTTGGAGGTCCCATATCGGCAATCTCTCCCCAACTGAGGTTCGTATTTGTGCAATAGATACAAGCATGTTTCCACCCGGACAATTTGCACGAGATATGTCGCTACTCAAAGCATACCACAATACGGGATTGAGCGAGGATCAGGAAAGATTTTTCCGTTTTCGTCTTGGGAATTCAGAATACGATAATGGAGAATACCTTTCTCAGGGATTAGTCAATCATGGCGGCCGATCATGCACTTTCTCGTTGCAAGACTTGGTAGAAGCTGGACTCTATGAGTTATATCCTGAGTTTGGAGATGCCCAAGCCAGGGGGAAATGGACGAACCGAGTGCGAGACCTTCGCGTTTGCTGGGACAATGAGCAGAAAACGACCTTGCAAGACATACTCCATGCGTTCAACATGGCAAGGGAATGCTTTGGGCCATTTGATGCGCCTGATATGGCGCTGCTGCTTCTGACTTTTAAGAACCGCAAGCTTCGAACGACAGGTAAGACCTACTTCCCTACCACAGCAGTATGAATCAAGTAATTTACAAAGCGCCAGCACTCCAGAGTGATCCGAGACACGCTGATACTTCCGGGCCAGTCGAAGTTTGTCGATATGTGAAGGCGGCCAGAGCAATGGCACGAAGTAATCAGAATTCGAGCCTGTGGGCTTCAGGCGCCCTTAAGCGACTGTTTCGTTCGTACAACACGGAAGCGGTTCAAGGAATTTTTGAATGTATTTGAGTAAATAACGAACCAAAGGGGGAGACCACTCCAACCGGATTGTATGGAATAATGCATGGGGGCCAGATAATGCTTATGGCTTAGCAATGCACCGCCGTGTCGCTTGCCATCAATAGTGAGTCGATCTTGTAAGTTATCAAGACAGCAGACCGTAACTAGAAATCGCGTACTAGAGCTCGAACTATTTTTCTGATTGTTTTCTTGCCGGCGACAGTCGGTCTGTCTGGGTTGGTCTGAGTAGGCTGTTACTTCAGGGTTGCCGTTGGCCCGTTGCGCTCTTAATACCTACAAAGTCAACTACCCAATCAACCAAATGGGACAACCATTCTCTATGGCAGTCGTTGCAGCATCCTCGGAATTTCACAAGTTGTTCTGCCAGCTCTTGTGCGAGGTGCCCAACTGGATCCGGCTCGCTGTTCTCCATTTGTGAGATCTCCGAGGCCGTATCGAAAGTAACGGCCTGGCCCACGCCCGGGCTCTCGTGTCTCGGGCTAGATACCGCATCTATAGCCTCTGCGAGAGTCCCAACATCGGTCATAACATCCTCTTCTATGTCTTGTAATGGTTGAGGATCAACCGGGGGTAGGAACCGAGAGATGTCCGCCTTGTCTGGCTCCGGTGTATCAGTGGGATTGGCCGGGTTATAGGAGTCGCTGAACCCGTTCACCCATCCGGCGCCTCCTCTTGACGGTAGAGGAAGCAGAGGGAAAACTAGGCTGTGAGGGTCGGCGTGTACCGTATCGCGTTGCACGAGGGCCGCATTCTGCCGTCTCGCCCGTCTCCGATCTACATCCGCCGCAGCCTTGGCTTCTGATGTGGAATACCTTCGAGGCCTACCACGCTTACGCTTTACTACTAGCATATCATTAGAAGTGAGAAATTTTGGCTCTTGCCAGTAAAAAATAATAGTTCTTAATTGTGCTACTTCCACTTATCTACCTCTGTACTTTTCTAGCACATATTGGTTGATTGCTGACTCTGGAGTCCATTCAATCCATACCTTATTCGACCCAGGTGACTTGGTGAAATCGGGGAAATCTTCTGCACGTCGATCAAGGGCCATTTGCCGCTGGGCTCGTCTTCGGGCAACATCAGCCACCGCCTTCTCTTCTCGACTTGCGTACTTTGCGGGCCGACCTCGTCTAGAAACTGATCGACGTCTATTTTCTGTACCGCAATGTGGCTGTTGGTTGGCGCAGATCATGTGATGTATTTGCATAGTTGGTCGGGGGAGACTTGGGGGGTTGAGTTGTGATTCCGAAATAATGGGGGGCACTGGTTTAGGTAGTAGTGGCCTCGGGGTAAGTCGCGGTTCTACAGCCAATGGCGGTGCCTGGCAGCTTATTATATCTTCACGTATCGACCGAGCCATGGTTAACTTTTGCGACTCAAAAACTTGCGCACATCCATGCGCAATGTGTTTCCGAAAACTCGTTATGTGCCGCTCAACCTGCTGACACATTTGAAATTCTAGTTCGGGTTGCAGGTGGCTTGGGATTACCGGTTGTGGTCTCGTCGATATGTGCGCCTCGCTTTCAACACCAGATGGGTTTGGGATCGAGGAGTTGATGTCACGACTCTTCCCTGAATTTTGAACAGCAGAGTCACGAGTGCTCCGCAGGGGATTCCGTCGCAAACCGCTCGATTTATCTGATACGTTGAAAGCAAGATTCTCCTGATCGTAGCCGAGCTCCCATACTTCGTATGACAAAGTTTGGCCAATGTGTCGATCAACCCAAGACTGCCATTGATCCTGGCTCCAACCGAGGTACTGGGGGAGGGGTGCAGGGTGTCCCGGCCGCCAGCGGGTTCTCGCCCAACACCAGCTTTCCGGAGAAGCTTTCTCTATTGCGAGTCCCGTTTCACCCTGGATATCTATCGAGAACCACCGGCGCTTGCCATCTTTGGTCCTCGGTGCTAGCCCTCCCGGCGTAGGATATGGCAATACCCAGTGGTGTGCAAATAAATAGCATTGAAGTCGACGTGCGAATGCTTGTGATAGCCTATTGTCCGTTGGAATATGTTGCAATGCAGCACATATC
The DNA here is from genome assembly GCF_000151355.1 of Fusarium vanettenii 77-13-4. Classification (NCBI taxonomy): domain Eukaryota; kingdom Fungi; phylum Ascomycota; class Sordariomycetes; order Hypocreales; family Nectriaceae; genus Fusarium; species Fusarium vanettenii. The sequence continues at coordinate 53,952 of NW_003315826.1, read as the reverse complement.
CACTGATGAAGCTTCCGAAACGGTTTGTTTCCCCAATGGCCTCGCAGTCGACCGTCATTAAAACCGAATAATGCTTGGGCAACTTCCTGAGGGCTCTTGACACTCGCATGATTGCCCGATACTGCCGCCATACCATTGACCAAGGCAGCGGAAAGACCTTTGCGGCAAAAGTCGACATGATCGTCTAGGATCGTAGTGCGAACCTTCGGGCGGAGGTCACCTTGAATGGAATGAAGGACGTCAGCCCTCATTTGCTGCAGACAAATGTGACAGAGCCATGACACAATCTGATCGGTTATAATATCTTCCCTGGGATACCGCCGGAGCCACTCGAGGCCCAAATCAGCGCGGCGACTGAGGTCAAAGAAATGCCTGACATGGCCACCATATTTGAGATATCGTTGATGAAGGGTGCCATTCCCAAATAAGACCGAATCAGTAAGACCTGGAAGAAACCTCAATAGAGTCCAGTTGATGCTAGGCTCAATCCAACAGTAGCCATACTGCTCTAGTGTTTGGCTAAAGCCAAGGCCATAACGCACTTGTGGCAAGCCCACTGGTTGGGGCAGCTCTCGTCTACTCCACCATAATGCCCCTTCTCGGGAGTAATCATGTCCTCCGACTGCGACTCGGAGACATCGGAGAAACATGTCCATTATCTTGGTTTGCTCCCATGTCATCAATCCAGCGGAGCACTGGGCTCGGACCAGCTCAAACCCGGTTGTAAACTTGTTAATATTGTGCCAGACAAAATCAACAAAAACAGAACTGCGAACTGCCCATAAATGAGGTGGAGGCCCCGGTAGCTTGATGGAGCGGGTTTCGGGGGTCGAAGAGCGTAGGACCGTCAGGACGCTTTGAAACAAGGTCCACGAAATACGATACCATCTAGTACCCCTCACCCGGTCATACCCCTCACCCGGTCAGCAAAAAAAATATTCCTCCATACAAAATGTGATTTTTCATCATGCTGGCAAGAACCTGATAAAAATAGCAAAAATAAATTCATATTTAGGATCAAGATCAGAATTGAATGTATTTTAATATCCTCTTGGTCTTTTAACTGCGCGGCCTGCGCGGGTCCGTACAACTGGTAATTCTTCCGCCTCCGAATCTGAGCCCTCATCCTCTTCCACCCCTCCCACCTCGATCACCTCCTCAACAGCTTCTGCCTCTTCAATTGCTTCGTTTGACCTAGAAATAGTGTCACCAGCCACTAGAGCCTCGGCTAGTGTTATGAACTTCCTGTTGGGATTCGGTATCGCTCTTCTCTTCTTGCCTCTGCTCAACCGCCCGACTTCCTCCTCTAAACTGGCTACTCTTGCGCTCAGCGAGGCGATCTTTGACTCTTGTGCTTCGAAACCCTTCGATATCACAGAATAGCGCCTTCTCGTTGAGGGGCTCTTATTCTTCCCCAGATCCCTGATATGACGGCTGGTCTTTGGCGTGTTATCAGAGTCGCGTTGCCCGTCGCTCGGGCCATCTGATGCAGGTGTAGTTTCCTTCTTGTCTGGCTGAATCTCTGGATGTATGAGTGCTTTCCGTCGTGAAACCGGCCAGTTTCCAGTCACTCGCCAGCCCGAGAGGATGTTCTTCTTCGTCATACCCACCTCCCTGGCTTTGGCATAGGCCCTGATGAAGTTGACCTTATCCACCGGCGCAGAGTCGGTCAGGCTTGTAAGCTTTTGGAGTTCTTTGCGATAGGCAGCCTTGGATGCATTGAATGGGCCATTGTCGAGTGGCTGTAGGCCGTGGGAGCAGTGAGCTGGTAGGTAACAGCAATACACGTTGTTCAAAAAGCACATAGCCATCCACTCATCCTGGATTGGGAGTCAGCAACATTTTTGGTCCAGAAAGTTCGGAACAGGCAGATACGCACAGATACGTGGCTTCGATGGCCATCCAGTATGATAAGCCTCGCATCAGACTCATCTTCCGGTTGCGTTTGGGGAAGATAGACCTCTCTGAGCCACTCGACTGCGATGTGGTTGTCTGTCCAGCCGTTGTCGGACGTGACGTAATACCAGTCGGCCACCTCCCTGAACTCATCGATAAACCACTGTTGCTGAAGCTCTTTGCCTTTGAATATAATCCCCGGTTTCAGAAGACGGCCAGTTGCAGTCGCGGCTTCGATAAAGCTAGTCCAAGTGCGGGACTGAGAGCCCTTGAGGAAGGTCTTCCTCCTGGGGTCGCTACTGCCAATAACCAAGGAATCCAAGCCTATGTTCCCAATGGATTAGCTCATTCAATAGCTAGAACGACTGATGCTCACCAAATCCGGCCATGATACCGCCCTCGTCAACGTTGACAGTGTTCTCGGGTTTGATCCAGCCATATTCCTTCTCCCGGATATCAAAGTACCAATTGACGGCGGTCGGGGTAAAACAATTGAACCTCGATGCCTCCTGGCGTTTTCCGATCTTCGTCTTTATGGACGGATGCCGTTTCATGAACCTGGCTAGCCAATGTACACCGATAGGCCGTTCCCTGCCTTGTTGTCGTAGGAGGGCAGCGACGGTGGCACGGACTTGACTGTGGGACGGAGCATAGCCCAGGGCCTCTTGCCGGAGTATCCAGGTTACCAACCTGGTCTCTTGGGACTTGGATAACAGCTGGGCAGGATGGGTGACTTCAGGTTTAGGCGGTATGCCTCTTAGTCGGTCAGAGAGGGTGGTCTGGGGCATGCCATGCTTCTGGGCGGCCTCATGCTGCGAGAGTCCATTATCTGTGACATCCAGCATGGCTTCAATAACATCATCCTCTGTATAAGGCATCTGGGGCATTTTGAGCGTCGTTTTGGGAGGCTGGTGTAGAGAAAAATCCGATGAGACCTGGCGGAGGGAGGGTGATGAGGGAGGCGTTTCAATACAGTTGATATTAGTGCCATACGGCTATACCGCATGCGTCACGGGGGAAGCAACGTTGAAATGATAAATTCCATGCAATTTTCAATAGAATAGACATTTTTCCATGCTGATAGCTTCGCTTTTGTTCAAGAACTGTTCAAATGAAAAATCGCATTTTGTATGGGGGAATATTTTTTTTGCTGACCGGGTGAGGGGTATGACCGGGTGAGGGGTACTAGATGGTATTCCTCGCGGACACCAAAGGATCGTTGCTTAGAATCTGTTAGACCATAGTGACAACGGCGCTTGCTGGCCAGATACGCTCGATCGGTGATGTCCTTGCCTGATGCTGACTTGCCGCAAATGCTTTGCATACCATTGCGAAACTGGGGGTCTAATGCCAAGTGCCGTAGAACTGGATTTTGAAATGGAAACGTGCGAGCGGCGTCTATGATCTCCTTGGTGAGACTGTACATCTGACCATAGAGAATGCCTCCGCGGCGAAGTCGAGAGCTCGGAGGTGTCAGTGTAGTCATGCCGCCAGCATCTCGAAGCATTGACTCGTAGTAGAAGTTTTGGCCGGTCTTGGGAATGTTCCCATCATAGAGCTGATCGAGGTGATGACGGATGCAACAATGCCGCCAGAGGTATGTCTGAGCTTCAGGCGATGGAACGCTGTCGTGCAGTGGGCAGGTCTCTTTGCCCACATCGATGTACAACCGGTCACTGCATATGTGGGAGAAGTCTATAAAATGGTGTAGCTTACAGTCAAAGTTCTCCATGACCGCAAGCAGATCAGATGGCGCATCCGGGTATTTGAACAGAAGCTTGGTGCCCTTTGCCTCGACGAAAAGCTCTGGATCGCGAAAGTCCTGCAATCCAGGTTGCCGTACCGCTGCGAGAATACGGTCCCACAATTGCTGCAAGCCCTGCGGTGGTAGGAAATAGGTCATCCGGAGTTGAGTCCGATAACTAGGTGTCTCAAGCAAACGACCCTCCACTTTGGGAGCGCGGCAGGTAGCTAATGCGTGACGATAACTTGCCGGCAAGTGCTGGAGTCGATCGACATCGTATCGACATCGTAGACCTGACGGACAGCGGGATAGAAGATATCATCGAACCACCGCGAGAGCTGCTCGTCAGTTAACCGATTGAAGTCGCGAGAGCATGGCAAATGTGGAAAGAATAGGTGAAATGTGATAAAATCAGCGCCTTCGGCCCTTGCGAAGATGAAACGCGGCACGTCTTTCAGTCGTGACGGGATCAACCGGGGCCGCTCCGGATCTGGATCCACGCGATCCCAGGTAAGGTGGACGTCTGTGGAAATATACTGACCATACTGAGGGGCAGAATAGAACCGAATCCCATGAGCCGCCGTCGCAGGAGAAGTCACGAAACCCAAGATGCTATCGATGTCGAATGAAATAACCGGAGGAGTATTTAGTGAATGTTCCGTGTGGAGACAGGCCTGCTTGGGCTTGCCTTCATATGGGAATATGGGGGTTAGGGATGACGGGTGAGTTCCGAAAATTTTGGTCAGAACAGAACAGAAATGATATAGACAATAGAGAAAGAAAAATGCAATGGAATGAGGCTAGTCTTATATTTTCTCCTATCCTATGAAATAAGTTATGGTGTTTCGAAATATTTGATGGATTGAAGCTTGACAAGTGGCAAGTCTTACGTGCACCGCCGACGATGCACGTATGGCTTGCCGGGTCGAAGCCTGAGCCACGGAAATTCAAGAGTGCAGAGAGCCTTTCGGCCGAAAGAATTTGGCCCTGAGGTTAGTCCTGTTAGAAGTGGGGCATGGATCACGATCATCGTGAATAAATTCACGGTCAGAGTGAACGCCACATTGCAGGCAACAGCCTGCTGCCTAGAAGATCAGCAGGTCGAACACAAGTATAAGAGACCGACCTTCGTCGTTCCTTAGATAGAAGAGGCAGCGCAACGAAATCTCTTCTGACCACACCCTCTGTTGCACAACTCGTCTTTTGAGACATAGAACTCTACCCAATTCTCCGTCTTGCAGCGCGAGACGCGCCGCGTTTCTTACACGACGGACCGTGCCAGCCAGCCCTGCTTAGTTCGAGGAATCACGCATCTTCTATTGTTTCTTAAATTCTCTATAAATCGTATAGTATATAGCACACGTAGTCCCAGCTACTTCCCTAACAATTATGCCCCGCGTCGTTTGGCAACTGACGAACTCCAGTTCATATTTCTGGGCTTGGGAGATGCCAGAGTAACAGTGTTGCAGATCTACAATACATCAACTCTACGTCCACCTAATGGGCAAATTCCATGTCGTCCATATAGCCCATATTAGTGGGCGATTGCCTCCCTGTTGCACATTCAAGGCCCAGAGATCCTTCCCTTTCGTTTCGTTCTAAGCTCCATCATACACCAAAAGGCTTTGAAGGTTGACTGCGCCAAAGCCATGCTGGCGCAATAATTTCCTGCCACGGTACACAGGAAACTCGGCCACAGCCATGACGCTGATATCTTTAGCATCGACGCCGGCTTCACCTAATAGCCGTAGCACCGCTAAGAGCGTCCTCCCTGTAGCAAATACGTCGTCCACCACCACCACTGACGCGCCCTTGTGGACCAAACCTCGATCCATCTCAATGCTCCTTTCTCTTGAATCGTTTGATGTCCAAGACGAGATGTGCGATCGGTGCTTCATGATAGAAACAGTGGGTGGGGGAAGCTTGCCGGCTTCGCGAATCAATACCAAGGGTATACCGACCAGCGCAGCCAACGCTGGAGCATAGACAAAGCCGCCGGCCTCGCAACAAGCCACCGCGTCAACTTTGGCCCAGTCACCTATGAAGTGAGTTCGCAGTAGAGATGCACACAGAGCCAGTCCGCCCGGTTGCTGGGAGATGTTCAGGACGTGGCGAAACTCGATGCCCGGACGCGGAAAGTCGGGCACCACGCGTACCATACGTGCTAGCTTCCGCAGGTCCTTGTGTAAGAAGGGAAGTAGGGAGTGTTGGGCAAACGTTTTTGCCGCCTGGCTTCCGCTCGAGTCATCCTCGAAAATGAGTGTAGGACAGTAGTTCAAGACGGTCGGATCCGACCTGCCATTGTTATTGCCCTTGCTCTCGCTCTTGTCATCGCCACCGCTACGGTAACCCTGATGCCCTCGGCGAGCTCGACGCGTTTCTTCGTTAGTTTTGACGCAGACATCGAGCAGTCTGCTGTCTGGCACCAAGTGCGACAAGGATGTGATAGGTGCCTCGTCTCTCATCCCTGTGATCAGCAATACATCCATATTTGCAGCTTCGTAAAAGACATTCAGAAAATGCTCCTCTGGCAGCTGAGGTCGTTGCCCCACTTGACTCTGGGAAAACGCCGTTAATGCTTGCCGATGTTGCTCCTTGTAGGCCCGGTCCCGAAGCAGGCGGTCAAGGTCAGCGCCAGTAGCCGCCGCGTATTCTCGCTTAGTCACATCGCTAATGCTGACTGCTCGTGTCCTGAGGCCTTTAGAGGTGAAAACAGAGACCCAGATATCGGCGCAATAGTCCTTGCCGACACAGCTTTCGCCCGTGACAAGAATGATGAGCTTCTGTTCCACCGGCGGATTCAGGAGCGGACAGGCGTAAGGGAGCACGTTGTGCGGATCTAAGCTGCGCTTGAGACGGGCCAGACGTGGCCAGTTTGAGCCAAAAGCCTTGGCCGCTAGCGCCGTCTCTAAGGTCCGGCCCAAGATCGGCGCCATAAGCGCCGCTGCTCAGGGGTAACAAATTCCCGGCGACCCTGTAAACCCACTCCACAGCAGCTCGAGCAGTCTCTGTTCCATCTTGATCACGGGGCCAGACGCCAGTCACAACGCAAGCAAAGTCCCAGTCCCGGCAACCGAAAGCAGTGGCATCGTCCGCCACATCGCCGACTGCTCCACCGCCTTGCAGTAGATGGAGATAACAGAGCGCTGAGGGACGAGTCTCAACAGCTGACACCAGGATGCGGGCGACATTCGATGTTCCAACGCCTTTCAAGAATATGCATCGCTTGAATGAGGACGTCTTACCGCCGCCATGCCCGCCATGCATACTAAATACGTACATCTCGGTCTTAAATAAACTAATGCTGTCCACGATCTTGGAACTTTATTCTGGCCCCAGGATTGTGCTCATGAGCGTATGCGTTGGTGTGGGTGTTTCCAGGCTGAGCCTAGTCACGGAGGACTCGAACATCGTCACACTGAGACGCAGCCGGCCGGTGTCCCAATACAAATAAGCGTCTGCACAGCCGTTCCTAGGGACCTCTGTAGCGACCAATTCATCAAAATCACTGAGCTTGGCCTGCGCATCGGCGTTGTCGTCCAGCGGGACAACCCAGTTTCGAATCAGGTAGGTAGGGGCTGCGTATGCCTTGAAAGTAACGCTGACTACGATACCAAAGTTGGTCCCGGCGCCTTTCATTGCCCATAATAAAGCATCACCGTTTTCTGGGCGCACGGCGGCAGTCGGCTGGTGTTGGCTTGGCACACGGCCGATGCAGAGGACCTGGCCCGAGTCGACGCTGACCACCACGGCCCCGACGATTGCGTCGCATGCGAGCCCGTGCAGCCTGGCGAGGTGACCAATTCCGCCTTGTAGCCATAATCCCGCGCCGACGCTTGGGCGAGCCCCTAGGGGCACTGTCACGCCCGCCGCCATGGTCTCTCGGACAATGTCACCCGTCTTGCAGCCAGCCTCGACGACGACTAAAGGTTCGGAATTAAAATCCGATTCTTCTCCCTCTTCTCCGGCCGCGAGAATGTATATTTTTTGAAAGGCGCTCATATCGACCGAGACGACGTTGGGCCAGAGACAGTGACCACTGTGCCCCCCGCCAACGACAGTTACGCTGCTGGCAAAGGCTGAACCGAACTGAACTGTATTCATGCTCGGTCGTAGCCGCTATTTAACCACTTTGATCAATAATGCAATTAGGGTCCGGGTTGGGAGAGTCGTGAATGTCTGTCAAATTTGAGTGCTGGCCAGAGAGCACAATAAAAATCCATCAAAAATCAACCACAGCAGGATATAAGACAAAAATGACATTTAGTAGTAAGAAAAATAGTAATAAATCTACTGATCTATATTAATACTATTTTAATTATCATTCATGGCGTGCATCTTGCTTTCTTTAGCATCTTTCGCAGTCAAATCTATCGCACCAAAGTATTGCTTATGAAATAACGTTACACCCTTGTCGGTGGCTCATAGCAGCAACCAATGGAAATACGAATAAACGCGTACGGTATCCTTGTCATTCTGCTTGAGCCAATACGATGAAGAATAAACGCGTACGCTGTGTTCCACTTTATATCCCAACCCGAGAAGAAACACGAAGCCACGTGTAGCACTCAGGGTTAGGACTAAAGCCGTCTCTTGAACATCAGCACCGTCTGCATCCTGGTCACGAGCGATGGCTTCTATACTTGGTCTCTCCGCCGAGATCACGGAAATGGTGCTTAGGAACCTCCCACCGCGGGATCTTCTTTCTCTCCGGCAAACGTGCACAGAATTGTGTGCCAGAATAGCACCTCGATTTGCCCGCCATTACTTCCAGACGCGCTATGTTATGTTGGAAAGGCGAAGCCTGGATACTCTTGTCGAGATCTCAAAGCATCGAACTCTCGGTCCTGCCATTACGACATTGGAAATATGTGTATACCACTTCCTCCCACTAGAAGAGTTGCCAAGAATCAAACCTCCCTATAGCGAATTTGAGGAGATGATACAGACCATATCGCCTAGCCAATATGAGGAACTCATGGCATCTGAGCACGGCGATACCGAGTTTCGAGCAAGGACATCATTCTTACGATCTTCTTCCCCCAACCATCATAATGACAACAATCATCACCTCGGCCAGCTTCGTAGAGAAGCATACCTCACCCACTTGGCAGATCAGGATCAAGTCGTCGGGACAGATTATGCCATCGAGTGCCTGAAGCAAGCTATGGGAAATCTTCATCATTGCAAGAACGTCATCATCGATGATGACAATCGCGCGTGGGGCCTACGTTCTCTGAAACAATCCATCGGTGTCTTTCCGCAGAGGACATTAACATCTGCTTCAACTCGCAGCATCCATCTCATTCGCTACATACTATGTGCCGTCCTTACCGCCTTGGCCGCTAGCAAACTGGAGATCGCGGACCTAGACATCAGTATCGGATGCTCGATGGAAAACGGCAATCGAATAAGTCCTTATATGCTTCCCACTCTATTGCCATCCCCCATCACTAGCCTCCGCCAACTTCACATCGTGCTCGACCCGACTGTCACCAACGTTGACAGTCGCTTACCTTGGGGTTCTGGCCTCGTTCGATTCCTCCGGTTGTTTCCAGAGCTTTCCCAGTTTTCGCTCGATTTCGAATACCGTGATGAGCAGGATCGCTTCTCAGGGGTCGCTGCGATGCTACACATACCAAAACTGGAGGTGCTGGTACTCTCGATGATAGATTGCCGCGGAGAGGAGCTCACGGATCTCATCCTCTACCATAGACGGACGATTCGCGAAATCAGACTAAACAACATCAACCTCACAGATGGACCACAATCTTGGCCGTCACTCGTCAATGACATCCGCGATCAGCTTAGTATAAGCTACTTCTCCATGGACAGTTGTACGGCGGGATATATAGATATGCATGAAGAACGAGTAGAGGCAAGGAGCACACAGGGCCTGATAGCTATCATAGACACATTATCGACCAAGACGAATCAATAAGAACGCATCTTCTTGGTTAAAACCGTGCCTGAGGAGGGATCCCCTCCACTGCAAGTATTCGGCAGTTAATGGTGTCTAGGTAGTGCTACCCCTGTCCCTCAGCGCCTCTTTAATTTCAACCGTCCGTCCGGTCACGCGTAAACCCAATCACTGGGCGCGACACGTTGATAAACTAAGAAGGAAAAGCAAAAAGAGCAGGCATATGAAACTCTATATCTCTGTAATAGTAAACAGCAGCAATACGTAGTCACAACAAACAAATAAACAAGCAGGCTAGCAAGATTCTTTCAGGAGTGGCTATTTGTTATATCGGCGAGGAGAATAATCACCATAATATACCCCATTATATGCTCCATCAAAACTATTTTACAGTATCACTATGGGTCGTCGTGCGCTCACCGCAGAAGAAAAGGCAGAAAAGGCAGGCCGAGAACGAGTCCGATTGAGACAGTACCGCTCGGCACCCCGGCTAAGTAACCGCGTGCTTCACATCGACGCTCATCGTCTTGATAGCATAAACACCCATCCGTCAACGCTCCCAGGCGATCCGATCCCAGAAACACAATCAGACGAAACCGCTTTTATTGGTATATGCCTAGATTGCCTAGATGGTCCTCTATACTATTAGACTGATATATAAACTCGATAGGACATCATCATGACCTTGAGCACCGCGACAACGTTACCCTACAGCCGACCGACGACCAACCAGCCTCCGCCACTCCCCTCGCCAATCAACCGATCGTGACGACACTCGACCCAATAGTCATAGTGGATAATGGGACGATCCTGCGGCCGATCGACGAGCAAACATATCCTCTGACTATAGAAGATCAGGAGGAGACGGAACCTATCTCGGCAGTCGACGTTGCAGGCCCGACTTTCCTTATACAATATGATGAGGAACAGGCTGCTAGAGCTGGTCGTCCTAGGATAGATCCCGCCGTGTCGCCGCATGAGCGAACGCGTCTCCGTGTCCAGCGACACCGCGACCGGCAGCACCTCACAAGGGCGCAGCAGCTTGTCCAGTGGTCTACCGACTCACACGGTCTCCCGCCTACCTTGGAATTCTCTGCCTTGACCTTGCGTAATGGCCCAGCTCCTTCCTTGGTTCCTGACGAAGCTGCAGAAAAGGGCGAGGGCGATGCCAGATCGGAGAGCTCTGGCTTTGACAATGATATCGCGTCAGCTCGGACGTCCCCGACGCCCCCATCACCTCCTGGCTCTACTCGGCGAGATATCTAAACACCCCAGCGTGGAGGCTCTCTCCTGCCCACGCCGATATTTCCTGCGTCGCCCGATGCAGCTGCAGTAACCCCTTCACTCCGCTCAGACAATCCAGTTCTCGGCGGCTTCCTCGACGCAATCCACCAACAAGATATAGCTAGCGGCCCTGACTTTCTACGCGCACAGAGCGATGTGTATGACCGGATACTACGGAAGTTCTTCAACAACCAATGCGACTGTACGCTGCTTCGTCAACTATCCGTTTAGAGTGACTCTGTGAATTGACTTACGTTCTATCCCAACCAGGTCAAGAACCACGCGCGCGTGGTGAGCCAGAACATACCTCTACCCTTCCCGAGTATATCCAATATATCGGCCGTTCTCTTCCTCCCTTGCCTACCGTCTTTGCGGGACGCGACGAGGCCTGCGATCCTCGTGCTTCCTTCCCACAATGGCAGAGCTTCCTCTCCGACCAGACGGCCCAACCGCTGTCATTCCGCAAGACACAGGCCTCGTTGTCCCAAGACGCCGTGACCATTGCGCGACTGTGGGATGTCGATAGTATCTGGTTTGGGGCAGGGAGCCTGTCAGCCATCCGAGCACCCAATCAGTTCCGACTCTCCTTCTTTTCGCCTCACAAGAGCAACATCTCCACCGCTCAAGTGATACAGCCTCATGGCCTGGACCTGGCACATACGCGTCACACCACTATCGGCACTTTTACCGCCGCCGACGTCCGCTTCTCTGTCTTGATGTTCTTCCCTAGCGGAGCCAGTTCACAAACACGAGCCTCTTCCAACAGCCTCTCCCTTGCACGATTCAGAGATCTCTATGATGAAATCATTCTCCCGGCTGTCCGCGAAACGGTTCCAGACCACGTGCGACAGGAAATCCCCAGGTCATACGACCTGATCTACGCAAAGTCACGCGCCTACCAGGAAAAGCCAGGCGTTGGTCGCTGGGGTGCCGAAGACGAGAGTCGAGCGTTTCGTTTGGCATATGGCATCCCTGCCAGTGTCCTTCCGCAGTTCTGGGCAGCAGTTGTGAGGAACGCGAACCTGCATCGTGTCCAGAGCAAGAAGGGTGACGCCATCCCTTACTTCCAGAACCCTCGCCTGCTCTTTCAGGCCCACGATCTGAAAAACATATTCGCATCACAGAGCCTCCAAGAAAGCTTGGCTCTGTTTCGGGATACTGTCTTGGCTGGCCTTGATCCGACCCAGATCGACATGCACTCCTGCTGGCTTGACGTGGGCATGCGAGATCATGTCCGCACGCCGCCCGCGTCGCCGACCCATGAGCCTTGGACGCTTCTTTGGAAGGATGACTGCTGCCGTCATCTTCACGGCCAAGTAGCCGGCATAGTCCCAGAGGCCCCTATGGAGGCCACTTATTATCGATCCCACCTTCTCCGGGACGTAGGGGGATACTACGCCAAGGCGAAGTCATCTCGGAAATCGAACCCTGGCCACCCAGAAGCCAGGTCACCCGGTGTTATCCGGGCCAAGGCGTATAACTGCAGCAAGGAACTGTTTGGCGTCATGTTCAGCGATTATCAGCTCTTCGGCTCCGGTTTTCTACCGCTTCTCGCCTTTGACGAAGGGATGCTGAAAGACCTGGCCGCCACAGATCAAAGCCGCCAGCGTGCATTTGTCTCGCAGCTTAGCCGCTCCCGTCTTCTGGATGCGTGGGACGCTAATAAGCGGCATATGAGAGCTGTCTCATCGTCGAGGATACATGCGAACTTTGGCGTTCGGAAAGAGGTCACCTTCCGGCTCGATGTCATCCTGGCCATGTGGGCTAGTGGTAGGCTAGAACCTGGCCAGAGCCCCCATACTGGCCCAATGTGCTGGGAAGTTCCTCTCGCTCCTTCTTCTATTTCTCCTCCTCCTCCCATCGACGGCGAGCAGCAGCATTGCCCTTTCTGGGTGATTCCGACTGAGATGTTAACCGCATTCGTGTCTATGCAAGCTGCCCGCTTCGTGCTTCCGCTCGATTACATCTTCTCTGAGATAACCAGGGTATCATTAGCTGATCATCTGACTTCCTTGCCTGACCCTGCTCAGCAAATCCTCACATTCTATACCGCATAGCTCTTCTGTTGTCTGCTTATTCACGCTGTCAGCAGTGAGCGAGAATACAGATTTGATTACTGGATATGGAGATCAGCATGGCAGGTTAAGGATCGCAGTCGTAGAAACGGCCGTCGCAAGGAGCGGCAGGGTCTCGGCCTAGGAAACTCCATCGACTCTTCCGGCACGCTCTGGATGCCCCATGGCCACTTCGATTGGCAGAGAGGTCACATTTCGCTTGAGCTGCTGGTAGACCTCTACATATCTCGGAGCCCGCTCCAGGCTAAGCTAGCCCACCAGACCAACGTTCAAGCGCTTACCGCAAATCAAGTGACCATCGAGCTGCTGTTTCAGCGATTAGTTCGAGCTGCGCGGGCAGAACATGACCAAGGGCGTAACGAGGATGCAGAGAGTCTTGCCGACCGGGCCATCACTCTTGCGGTTGAGGAGACCGCCCGGGCTTATCATCAGCACTTTCTTGCCAAGCTTCACTCATACTGGGATCGGCTCCGAGGCAAGATCGGGCGCCAGAAACTTGCAGTCCTTGATATGTTATAGCAAGCCCAAGAGGAGTCAGTAGCCGAGACTGGTCGTATTACCACCGCCCAGACTGTTCACGGCATTTATGCCGAGGCGTGGGCCAAGTACTGTCAAGTTACGGCGGACGATGATGATGACGGCGACATCAATGCATCATCATCATCACCGCCGCTGCGATCCACCCTACCCGAGGAGCTGCCTTGCTGGATGAATACTCGTCGACGCATGCCTCCCAAGAATAGCTGGTCTGACTTTCTCTCCGATCAGATCTTCTGCCCCCCAAAGCCGCCAACTTGGAATGCACTCCTCTTTCTCCAGCTCTACAGAGGATTCAAGGAGGTTTGGCAGGGCATATGTGCGCCATTGGGCCCCTTTGATAGCCGTTTTAGCCGCCAGATCGGGTACTATATCCAGATTGCATTCAATAGTGACCACACCAAGGAGGTCGGTACCAGTCACGCTCGCGGCACCTGGTATCACGCCAAGCCGACCTTCTTCTAGATCCAGTACTGGGCTCCTTATTTCTCCCCACCCCGGGCGTAGGAGAAGACCTCTTTATCGTTATTATACCATCGCCGCACTTATCCTGAAGGTCTCTCTCCTCATTCTACTCCCTCGATTCCATCGCCCCGGCATTTTCACGAACTTGAAAGAGCGGCCTGGCCGCATTGGATCGAGATAATGCATCACTTGCATGATGATCTGGGTCATCTGCCCTCCGGACGCCGTAAATCCATTCGACGCCACTGTAAACTCGCGCTGCTCTATATCTCTTATCTCGCCGGCCCGACTTGGGGTCTAGATAAGGATGATATTAACTTTATCGTCCTATGGTCTATTAATAGAAAATCCTGTGGTAGTAGCAATGAGTGGGATGTCTTCTATGTGCCTGTGGCTGAGATATATATCTCGAAGGAAATCTTCGAGGACACGGCAAGCCAGCCGACTATTCTGCTGCCTACCAGTGATAATATCATCGGTTTGCTGGATGCTATAGAGACCCTTACTGGCCCCTCTTCAAACATTGCAGAACGTCTATCGTGGACAAGACGTCGGCTTAATAATCAGGGCGAGCGATATGACCTCCCTAGCTATCTCGCGGCTAGGCATCGGGAAGTGGAGCCATCGACACGGAACCGGTCCCTCCTAGAGCGGTTTCTTTACCAGTGTGAGCCGCCGGAACGGGATATCGAGCCTGTGGATGAAGAGGATGAGGAGGAGGCGGAGGAAAGAGCGGAAGAAGACGACTCCTCTTCGGGAGGCGATGATGATGATGATGACGACGACCTGGAAGAGGCTGGCTCGATCGACTCATGATCGTCTAGTAATAAGACCGAAAACTAGCGGCCTCTATACCACATGGCAATAGCCAAGCTTGAGGATAGGTAGCAGCAGCAGGGTAGGTAGCATAATCTTAAGGGTCACGTGATATAGAACCATAACCTGCAGTAGTCAGAGGGAGAGAGCAAGGTTCTCAATAGTTCTCAATAAATCTTCTTTTTTCACGGCAAATACCAGTTACCTTAACTCTTAGTAAACTATAGTAGAATTATACTTATGGCCAACGCATACATCCGGCATATCCAGTCATGATAGCTATAGAACTCTATACGATCGCGCTCGAGCGGTCCACGCGACTAGATCTGCCAATAGAGCATAACGAGGTTCCGCACTGTATGGCACGGCTATTAGATACAGACCGCGCAGCCTGCGAAGGATGGCTCCAGGAGATGAACTTCCTCCGCCTAGGGGAGGCAGAGGACGATGAAGTCTGGGAAAGGATTAAGAGAAACTGGATCGGATACCTATCGGCGACGAGCCCCACGCCGGATGCAGCGCTGGCACCGAACCGCAAGGTTGTGCAGTTCAGGAGTGGCGGCGAGGATGAGGACGAGGATGAGGATGCGAGAGAGCAGAGACGGAGGTTTATTTAGGATCGTCGGAGGCGTATGATTATTCAGTCGGCCTTCTGGAATGGGCTGGATGGGATAGAGGCCATGGCGGAGCGATGGCCACGGGCGGCGCGGGCCGCATTGAATAGCATGGATGGGGGCGGAGAAGACGAAGATCGAGGTGCGTTTGAGAGCCTCGCTGCCGTCTATGACCTCAGCCAGCGACGACGGTACTAGTCCATCTGGATGAGCCTGGTGGGGTTTATCGCTTATTCGCAAGACGAGGGCACGCTAGAGGAGATGGGTATGCGGTTGACGGAGAGCCAGATCGATGACATCCTAGATATCGAGCAAGAGGTCTGGCAGGTGGACCTCAAGGTGATAGCGCGGAGGCGGGAAAAGGGAGGATTCGAGGGCGTCTGGGGACGCATCCAGCTGCTGCTTATGAAGGCGTTGAGGAAGGCCAAGTCGACGCCGCGGAACAACCCGCTCATGTGGTGGATTGCAGTGCTCGCCCGATCAGCAATCTCAGAGAATGATGGGGATAGAGACTTTATCAGCCGAGGGCGGTTCCACAAGAACCCGATGCCGATGGATGTCGACCTCGGGGAACGGCTGCGAGCAATAGTGCACTACAGCAAGGTGCTCGTGCTCGACGATGCCTTCTCGACCTGGCCGGAAGAGTCGGGGTGGATGATGGAGGTACAGAGCAGGCTGAATATGGTGAGCATCGAATGGATCAACGACGAGGGGGGTTCTAGGCCGGATGGACCACCCGGTGATGGCGGGCCGGTATATTCGACGGATGCGTGGCAGTCCGTGGTGGCACACATAGCCGAACATACGAAGAAGTATCTTGGGGGGAAGCAAAGGACGGCGATATATAGGTTGCGAATGTTGGCTAATGCGATGGGGTAGGTATGAGGGGATAAACGGTCTAGGGTTTATGATTATTAGGCGTAAACTAGGTACTACCTAGTCAGGGTGGAGGCGAAATAATATATAGATCTATTGTTCTCTTATCCTAGCGCTCTAGTAATCGAAAGGACCCCCGGGATCTAATAATCACTCATATAACTTATCCGTGATATTCACGATGACGGTGCCAGAGCCAGGGTCGGTCATATATGGTCCCACCTCTGGATCATTGAGAGGGCTTATATCTGGGTCGCATACCCAAATGACTGGACGTCCGAAAGGTATGGTCATGCTTCTTCCATCTTGTCCCTCGACGAAAAGCTGCATTTGATAGCCAGCCAGGTGCCGCTTGCATGACAGATTTTGCAAGTCGACGTTCTTCAGCACGACGTGAGTGATGCCGGGCCTCCGCACCTTACCCACGTCCCAGCGATCTACCATGAAAGCCGGGTGGCCAAAGGTTAGAGCCAACGTAGTCTTCCCGCATCCGGGCGGTCCAATAAGGACGAGCGAGGAGGGCCGACCCTTACCCGTACCGTTGATGAATGGCAAGGCCTTTATAAACCAGTCCTGTACTTGAATGGGCAGGTGCCAAGGGCGAAGCTCAAAGGCCGGCATATGCGGCAGAGCAGGCGATGGTTTCTTGCTTTTTAGGAATGCCTCATACTTGCCATATATGTCTGGGAGGTGTCCTTTGAGAATGACCTGAGCTTCATCGCGAGAACATTTGTCGTCGGCAAGCCTGGGGAAGAGCGCTTCTTGGTATGGGCTGAAGTGCTCCTCACTCTTAGGTTCGGAAAGAAATATAAGTTCATCCATTGCTGAAACTCTTGAAGGAGGGATATTGCCGTACTTTATAGTAGACTTGAGGGTATAAGGGTAAGGAGGGGAGGCTTAGTGAAGTCGGTTTGGCTTATATGGGTTTTGGCCTTGTTGTAAGGTGAGAGTCGCGAATTGTTACGCAACGCGAGGAGGGGCAATATATAAACGCGTAATCACGTGTACTATACTGAAAGATGCTGAGTGTAGTGAGTATGTATGAGGAAATATAATTGGTTGGTTGGAAGTCCCGGAGTTGCAGTATGATAATATTCCTACTGCCAATGGCTTCAATGTAAAAAGCTGACAGATAAATCGGCTATGGCGGATCCTGGGTGGGGTTTAAAAGCGGCGGTGCGCTAAGCCCTGAATAGAAAACCGCGACACTGAGATAATATAACGTACATGTATAGCGAGCCGGACAGCAAGCGAACCGGACACTTTTCTTAACCTCTAAGATAGAAATCACTATAAAAATACCACACACTATTTGATCAATTAAAACTACTCACTATCCTCTTCCCCAGATATCTCAATCACTACCTGACACGTCCTTGCATTATGGCCGGACTTGCCGCAGACACCACAATGCCGAACTCCCGGTCGCGCCGACCTCCCTTGACCACCACTCCGCGACGATTCGGCCACTACCTGCGCATCAACATCCATCTGATCAATTGCTTGCCTTCCTTCCTCTACCGTCATTACCCCTCTTTTCTGTAGTCGGGTTCTTTTTGCCCTCCGGCGCCGGCTTAGTATCTCATTTGCCTGTTCAAGTTCTTTAACCCTAGCCTCGAGTAAGGCAACCTTATGCATAACTATCTTTGTTCCCTTAGAAGAAGACCGTATAGCTTCTAGAATTGACTCTGGGGAGCTACTTTTATGCCTTACAACTCGCCTCTCGAGGTAATCTGACTGAGATTGAGCCTCAAGTATGGTCTTTGGGGTCTTTGAGACCCAAGGGGTCGACGGTTTAGCCTCCTCCTTAGGCGGCGTTGGAGTCCGTAACTGCACATCAAGCTTCGAGACCACACTTTCTGGGTCAAGAGGAACAAGCCCGGCTCCTCTGAAGGCTGCCTTGATATTCTTTTCCGTCATGGTGGCCTGAAATGCGGCGTAGAAGGCCGGAAAGAACTCGGTCTTTGAAACGTGAGTTATAGAGCATCTGATTAGATGCTCTATTTCTTGGCCGTAAGCGTTCTTGAGCACGCTGAAGCACCCGACGTCAAGGGGCTGAAGTATATGAGATGAATGAGGTGGCATACAAAGCCTGATGATCTTATTCTCCTCACAATATCTCTCGAATTCGATGGAGTGGTGACTTTCGTGGCCATCAAGGATTAGAAGACGATAGCGACTATTTGATCGCTTGGCTGTGCACCGGTCAAAGTGCTTTAGCCACTCGAGACCGGTCTCGTTATCGGTCCAGCCATTTTGGGTCATTGCAATAGCCCAATCGCCCGGGAGGTTACTATCCCGGTACCAATTAGCGAGGTGATATTGGCCCGCACCGATGATGAACGGCGAGATCGCTTGGCCATCCGCATTGATCGCCTGAATAACCGTAATCCATTCTCGGTTTCCAGGCTGCACCGATTTTGGCTTTCCACGCTTATCTGTGCCTATGACAACCATTCCGCTCTGTATCATGCCCATCATAAAGCCAGTCTCGTCAACGTTATAGATATCATCTGATCGGATGCCGTACTTCGCGATTGTGTTCGCCACAAGCGTAAACCAGTTACGGATAATGGCTGGATCTTCGCACTTGGCTCTCTGGTAGTCATATTTCCGAAAAAAACGCGTCTTGAGGTCTGGGTGTCGCTTGACGAAGTTTGAAGCCCAACGCGTGCCGACTGGTGGCGCGTCGCGGTCGGCAAGCAATTGATCAGCCATTTCCTTCACACCACGAAGCCGGGGGGGAAATCCTCGCGAATCTAGGTCGAGAATAAAGTGAATAAGGATCTGTTCCTCTAGATCAGATAGTCGGCGTGAATTAGGAATAGTATTGACTCGGGCTTGGATGCCATTATATCGGTCAAAGAGTGTTGAATGCTTGACTTGGTAGAGCTTTGCGGCACCTCTAAGACTTAATTTTGGTGTATTTTGATGGGCTTGAAGTGCAAGAAGGATTCTAGCCTCTTTATTAGACTGTGACATGCTGGGTGGTTGAGAATTAATAGATTAAATAGAGAAGGTGTAGGTTGAGGGATTTTTTGTCCGGTTCGCTTACTGTCCGGCTCGCTATACATGTACGTTATACTATATCGCTAAATGCCTAATCTAATTAACCTTCTTTAACTACTATTTCTCGATAATTCCGCAATTACTTATATATTTATATCTATCTAATTAATTACTTGCCTTACTTAATCTACTATTATTACCCCTCTTTTCTATAATTAGGTCCTTTTTGCCCTATAGCGCCGGCTTAATATCTTATTTATTTACTAAAGGTCTTAGTTTTTAATAATTAATAAGGTAACTTTATATATAATTACTTTTATCCCTTTCTTAAGAGACTTTATAGCCTTAATAATTAACTTAAGAGAGCTATTATAATACCTCCTAATTTATCTTTTAAGGTATTTAGACTAAGACCTAGCCTTAAGTATAGTCTTTAGGGTCTTTAAGACCTAAGGGGTTATAGGGCTAATTACCTCCTCGGTAGGTATTAGAGTCTATAGCTATATATTAAGCTTTAAGACTATACTTTCTAGGTTAAGAGGAATAAGCTTAGCTCCTTTAAAGGCTAACTTAATATTTCTTTCTATTATAATAGCCTAATACGCGGCATAGAAGGCTAAAAAGAACTTAGTCTTAGAAATATAAGTTATAAAGTATCTAATTAAATACTTTATTTCTTAACTATAAGCCTACTTAAGTAAATTAAAATACCTAATATTAAGAGGCTAAAGTAAATAAGATAAATAAGCTAATATATAAAGTATAATAATCTTCTTTTCCTTATAATATCTCTTAAAGTTAATAGAGTAATAACTTTATAGCTATTAAGGATTAAAAGATAATAAGAATTAATTAATTAGTTACTTATATAACGTACATGATAAGCGAGTGTTACAAACAAGCGAGTGTTACAAAAATCCCTCAACCTACAACACGTCCGCTTCGTGGATTGATTCTTAACCACCCAATATGCCTGAGTTTAATAATGAAGCTAATATCATCCTCGCCCTTCGCGCCATTCAAAATGACCGAAAATTATCTCTCCGACGCGCCGCAAAGATCTATAAAGTTGATCCTATGAGATTATGGCGTCGCCACAAGGGCATACAGTCTCGACATGATACTACCCCCAAATCACGGAAACTATCTGATCTAGAGGAACAGACCATAGTTCAGTTCATTCTTGACTTGGATTCGCGAGGATTTCCCCCGCGACTGCGCGGTGTGGAAGAAATGGCCAACCGACTGCTCGCCGACCGGAACGCATCACCCGTCGGCAAGCGCTGGGCTTCCAACTTCGTCAAGCGACACGATGAGCTCAAGACGCGTTTCTTTCGTAGATACGACTACCAGAGGGCCAAATGCGAAGATCCAGCTGCGATTCGAAAATGGTTCAAGCTCGTGGAGAACACAATCGCCAAATACGGTATCGACCTGGCTGATATCTACAACTTTGACGAGGTTGGCTTTATGATGGGCGTTATTGCAAGCGGAATGGTCGTCACAGGCTCCGAAAGACGTGAAAAGCCGAAATCAGTGCAGCCTGGAAACCGGGAATGGATTACCGTCATCCAGGCGATCAATGCGGAAGGCCGAGCGATCCCGCCGTTCATCATTGGTACGGGCCAATATCACCTCGCCAACTGGTACCGGGATAGCAACCTTCCGGATGACTGGGTTATTGCAACATCTCCCAATGGCTGGACCGATAATGAGCTGGGTCTTGAATGGCTGAAGCACTTTGACCGGTGTACAAAGACGCGATCGGTCGGTCGTTATCGTCTTCTGATCCTCGATGGCCACGAAAGTCACCATTCTCTCGAGTTTGAGAAATATTGCCAGGCGAACAAGATTGTTACACTCTGTATGCCGCCTCATTCGTCTCACCTGCTTCAGCCCCTTGATGTCGGGTACTTTAGCCTACTCAAGAAGGCATATGGTCGAGAAATCGAGCATCTGATCCGATGCTCGATAACCCACGTTTCCAAGACCGAGTTCTTTGCCGCCTTTTACGCCGCATTCCAGGCCACTATGACGGAGAAAGCCATCAAGGCGGCTTTTAGAGGGGCCGGACTTGTTCCACTTGACGCGGAAAGCGTGATTTCGAAGCTTGATGTGCAGCTACGGACCCCGACGCCGGTTGAGGAGGAGGCCGGCCCCCCTACCACATGGGTTTCAAAGACGCCAAAGACGGTCCTTGAGGCCGAATCTCAGTCTGAATACCTCGATAGACGAATCAGAAGGCATAAAAGTAGCTCTCCAGAGTCGATCCTAGGAGCTCTCAAGTCACTTGCTAAGGGAACAAAGGCAATGATGCATGAGAATGCCTTATTGAGGGCAGAGAACCGCGACCTTCGACAGGCAAATGACCTGCTAAGTCGACGCCGGAGGGCAAAAAGGACCCGATTACAGAAAGGAGGAGTGATGATAGTAGGAGAAGCAAGGGGAGCAATTGATCAGATTAGTGTAGATGGGCGGGTAGAGGGCGAATCGTCGAGAAGTGGTGGTCAAGGAGGGTCAGCGAGGCCGAGGGAAAGGCGCTGTGGAGGATGCGGAAAGACGGGACATAATGCAAGAACATGTCAAATAGTTGTAGCGATATCTGAAGAAGAGTATAGCGATTAGTTTTGGTTGGTTAGACGATTTGTTGTGTTTTTACGGCTATTCCTATCTTAAAGGTTGGGATTTTTGTAACACTCGCTTGTTTGTAACACTCGCTTATCATGTACGTTACTAATTAAAGTATTTTAGCTACTTAAGACTAATATTATTATCGGTCTAACTATTTTAGCTTATTATAATAGCTTAATCGCCTAGGAGGTTACTTTCTTAATACTAATTAGCAAGGTAATATTAGCCTATACTAATAATAAATAGCTAGATCGCCTAGCCTTTTATATTAATTGCCTAAATAACTATAATCTATTCCTAGTTTCTAGGCTATATTAATTTTAGCTTTCTATGCCTATCTATGCCTATAATAACTATTTTATTTTAAATTATACCTATTATAAAGCTAGTCTTATTAAAGTTCTAGATATTATTTAATTAAATATTATATTTCGCGATTATATTTACTATAAGCCTAAATTAATTATAAATAATAATTTAATCTTTATATTTAGCTCTTTAGTAATTATATTTATAAAAAACATATATCTTAAGCTCTTAATATCGCATAATAAAGTTATAAGCCTAGCGCTTATTAATAGGTAATATATTATAATTAATAAGTAATTAATTAGTTATTTCTTTAATAAAATATAATTACGGGGGAAATCCTTATAAATCTAGGTCGAGAATAAACTAAATTAAGATCTATTCCTCTAGATTAGATAATTAGCATAACTTTAGGATCTAATTATATCGCGATTAAATGCCTTATCTATGATAATATAGCCTTAGCTTAAAGACCTTATAGATCTTTATAGCGTATTAGACGCTTAGCTTTAAGTTATTTTAAAGGGCCTAAAAGGTAGAAAAGGTTCTAGCCTCTATATTTAGGTCTAATATAATTAATAGTTATAGAATTAATTAATTAAGTAGAAGGTTAGGTATAGGAGGGAAAAGTGCGTCGTATACTTAGATGCATTGTATGCTTATTATATATGTTAATAGACTTTCGATATTATTACCTTTAGCTCCTAACTTAGTTAGCTAGTAGCTTGGTTAGTTATTGAGACAGTGCGGAGTATTAGTTAGCTAGGCTATTCTTTTTTTTTTAATTATCTCCTTTTCTTATAATTCATACTTATGCGACTAATAGTAGATTATAAATTAGAGAGACCCAGCGCATTGCGGAATATAATAAACTAGTCTTTTAGGAGAGCTTTTATAAGTCTATCTGCGATTTATTACTCGGTTAAGATATATTAGAGCTTAATATCTCTATCTAAGGCTTATTCTCAAATATAATATTATTAAAGATTAATATACTTAGTCCTAGCATAAAACTATAGATATTTAGCTATTATAATTGCCCCTTAATTATCCCTATAGAGGATAGTTACTTAAAGGTCTCTATATTTATATTAGGCTAGAAGTTCATATAGTAACCCTCGTAGCTAAATCGCTTATTTAGTATATTATATTTGCCTTATATACTCTGCTTTGTAGGATAATAGTGCGACCGCTAGTTATTATTTAGAGCTCTAATTAATAGCGCCTATGCCAACGTTAAAGACATAACCAGCTATTAATCGTCTAATATCGTGGTCGCTAGCCTAGTCTGGGTCGGTATACCTAACTAATAGTCTAAGTGGTCTGCTAAAAACAAGTTCTAAGTTCTTAATGGAATTTATCCTCTGGTTTACCGTACTAGAAAACATTATTAGGGATAACTATTAGCTACTTCCGCGACGACTTGGTGTTTATTGACCGCACTATCGGGGCTTTGTATTCTTTCTAGAGTCCCTAGTTCTATATAGAAGCTTAGCTTATCTTAATTTAGTTAATAGGATTAGTTAGGGGCTAACTATATCTCTCTATCTATTCTAATATTTTTAGTTAGGGGTATAATTAGGAGAGATAATATAAGATCTATCTATTTTATATTAGGTTTATTAGTTAGTTATTTAGATATAATTTATTTTCTTAGTAAAGATTTCTTATTAAATATAATATTATTTATAGAGAATATTTATCTATTATTATTAACTAAGGCATAATTTATACTCCCTTAATAGCTAAGAAGTTAATAAGGGATTATCTTATTATTTATTTTTTTCTATTTAGCTAAAGTTATTTTTATAAAGCCTTAGCTACTGATAATTCAGAGATAAAAGAGATCTAATACTTTTTTATACTATGCTTTATAAGGCGTAATTTAATAACCCGAGGCTAATAAGAGGTTTTATATATATGCTATAGCTTTAAGGATATATAGCTAGAATTTCTTTTTTAGTCTTAAATAGATAAGAGTTATTATAAGTTTCTCGAGTAGGATATAGTTTATTACTTTGGCTACCCTGTTTTATTCGTGCTATTTAGTAGTAGAGAAGATTACCTTAATTATCTTATTTCTTAATAGAGAGTAATTATATTAGCTTGGTTTTCTCCCCCTCGATCGAGGCGAAGGTAATAGCAGCGATGGGTTAGTATCTCGGCTTGTTCTAGAAGTCGTCGAAGGTAGTTGCTAAATTCGGACTTTTGCCTGATTAAGAAGACCTAGGTTATTTTAGTAAAATTATCTATAAAGCAGGCCTAGTATCTATAGCCGTTGATGCCTTTTGTTACGGCTTGGTTACCCGAACAGCGCTATAAGCCCCTATAGGCAGTTAAAGCACCTTCTATAATTGCTACAATAGCGATTATAGCCCAATCTTTTGCCCCGTGGTGCAGCGGCTAAGGTGCCCGCAGCTGTGACTGCCGTCACACCTTTGTCTGGGAAGGGGCTAGTAATATCGCTATGTAGGCTCTCTAGTGGTCTTATTCCTTTTTAAATATATCCGCGGTAAGGCCTTTCCTTTATATGCCCTTTTATATATGCTTTATAGATATTAGAGTTAGATAGAGGAGTAATACCTATGGATATCTTTATGAGTAAATATAAGTTCTATTCTCCCAAATAGCTAAATTAGTTATATTAGATCCGCAATTTAGGGTCGCTAATAGAGTATATAGCTATAGTAGTATATAGTTATTCGTCGTCCTCGTCGATTACGTATAGACTAAATTTCCTAGTAGCGCTAAAGATAACTTTACCGTGGCTTATAATAATAGCTCGTTTTTTTTATAGTAAAATAATTACTTTATCTTCCTCGAGGGCTAAGACTAAGATAAGGTTATAGTAAGCGTCTAGGATATAAAGTGCCTTATAAAGGATCGTCGTTCCTTTAGTATTATTCCGCATGGTTCTGAGGGTGTATATGCCTTGCCCCTCGGGCATAATGGCCGAGCTAGCTATGCCGTTGATGGCAGAGCCGGTAAAGTTCTCGAGTGACGTAAAGTTCTATCGATGGCAGAATATCGCATATTACTACTAGGTTCGTGCGATAAGATATAAAACGCAGCTTATACTTTAGGGTTATATATCTAGTTTTATATCTAATTTATCGCATTAAGGATTCTAATCTTAATAATATAAACTTAAATAACTCTACTTAAATATATAGCTATTTAATTTCTTTTATTTTTTAAATAATTCTTATTAATTAATTAGTGCTATTAATAATCCTTATAGAGCTAGTTATCTAATATAGAACGTATAGAAGGAGGCGCCACTGTCTAATACCTATACTTAGTCCTACTAATTTACTATAACCTTTACTTATACTAAGTCCTATTAAGCGGACTATCCTAGCAACAGTACGACACTATTCTACTCCACTCATTCGGGTCGGCCCCGCACTAATCCGTCATGCCGATTGTGGCACATCCGAAGTCTCTAGTTGCAGTCTAAGACTACATGATAAAGCAGTAAGGTTGTGGGAAGTGATATTAGCATTAGTAATACTAATTCCCCTCTTATTATACTGTGGGATTGGCGGTGGGAAGATGCGGTCTGCTATGTGGAGAACCGATTAACGTTGCAAGGCTAATAGAGCACGTCTCGCAAAGCCAGCCCCTGGGTGGTTGTCGCAACCTCTGGTCAAAGCGTTCAAGCGGTACTTAATATATAAATAAGGCAGGTGTTCCTCAAGACCTATTTTACACGACGTAGTAACTCAAGGGTTATAGTTATTTGCCTCTGGTATTATTCTCTATTATTACCTGTAGCAGATTCTCTTTGCTTTCAATCTTAGCAACCACCCACCTCCTTCACTTAAGCAAATGATCGCAGTCATGTCATTCGGAGGAACGGCAACTCTTAACTCCGGCTATAAGATCCCCAATCTTGGCTACGGCACCTGGCAGGCTACCCCTGGCGACGTCGGCCGAGGTGTCTACGAGGCACTTCGAGTTGGTTACCGGCATCTCGATTTAGCCAAGGCCTATAACAACCAGCGTGAGGTTGGCCAGGGCATCAGGAAGGCTCTCGCCGAGGTTCCCGGCCTAAAACGTGATGATATCTTTATTACGTCTAAGCTATGGAATACGAAGCATCGCCCCGAGGATGTCGAGCCTGCCCTCGACGATACCCTGGCTGAGCTAGGGCTAGACTATCTCGATGTACGTGAGAAAGAGACGACAGCCTAATAAACCGCCGAACAATCGAAATTAGGAGCACATGCTAACAAGGTCTAACATTATAGCTTTATCTTGTCCACTGGCCCATAGCCTTCCGCCCTGGTGACGATTTCATGCCTAAGCGAGCTGAAAACGATCAGGAGATAGACATCTATGATGGCTGCTCACTAACTGATACTTGGAATGGTAAGTCCTAGTATCTTCTGTTGAGAAACAAACGACCCTGACTTTAGCCAAATCGAAGCATTTATTAAGCTTCCAAGGACCAAGGTCCGCTCGATTGGTGTCTCTAACTTCACGATTGACCACGTAAGTTAAAACCAAGACGCCCCGCGGAAACGGCGCCCAGCGCTTACTCTATATGCAGCTTGAGGCTATCATTAAGGACACTGGCATTGTTCCCGCCGTCAACCAGATCGAGCGCCACCCGCGAGTT
This sequence comes from Fusarium vanettenii 77-13-4, assembly GCF_000151355.1. Lineage (NCBI taxonomy): Eukaryota > Fungi > Ascomycota > Sordariomycetes > Hypocreales > Nectriaceae > Fusarium > Fusarium vanettenii. The sequence goes on along the minus strand of NW_003315826.1, from coordinate 27,152 downwards.
CCTGACCCGCTACTCATTGAGTATGCTAGGAAAAACAATATCCATATTACTGCCTACTCACCCTTAGGCAACAACTACATCGGCGTCCCCCTTCTAGTTAGCGAACCAGAGGTCCAGGCCATAGCTGAGCGACTATCTAAGGTCCAGGGCAAGGCCATAACATCGGCTCAAGTTATTATCGCCTGGGGCCAGGTCGGCGGCCACAGCGTTGTTCCTAAGTCCTTTACGCCATCGCGGATCGCAGAAAACTTTCAGCAAGTCGAGTTAGATGATGAAGCTATTAGTGCTCTACATAAGTTCGGCCAGAGCCCACAGCGGTTTAGTATCCCCGCGAACTGTAAGTTACAGTTATAGATAATTTGCAGACAAATGCTAACTATAGTTAATACAGTTATACCAAAGTGGAATATTAATGTCTTTGGCTCTGAGGCTGAAAAAGATGCTAAGCACCAGGTTATTTCTAGGGCATAGATGTCCCTAACGCAGATGCTTGTAAATTAGAAAGAATTAGAGCTTAATAGTAGTTTCTACTTATAGAAACTAGGTATTACGTCGACCCTGCGCCCAAAGCGGCTGAGCACTCTCCTATCTTTAATTTTACTACTTTGCGCAGGTGCAGTATGAAGAATTCGCCGGTTGCATTAAAGGTTTAACAATAGTTAATACAGACAGTTCGAGCACTATATAAATCCCTATTCTACACCCCGTGATGTGCCTTGTGTGCGAAGCCATCGGGTCAGTCGAAATTGTCCTTTTGAGTTTCGCGGTCAACCTTAGGGGCAAGCTCATCTCATTAAGCTGTAGGAACTTCAAGATAGTCCAAGTCAATAATTGTAGCATTGCATCTTAATCACTACTATGCCCAAAGTGTGACGGTGCGGTTAGATCCAGGGGATAAACCGGTCGTACTGGGTTTATGCTAGCAGTGGGGATAGTCGCGTAGTCTAAATAAGGTTTTATCACGTCTAGTAATATACTTAAAGGTATTAAGTATAACTAAGTTATATTAATAGCTAAGGTAGCTACTATATAGGAAAGTATAATAAGGGCATTCTATATACTTATGCGAGGGAATGGATTATAATAGATTATGGCTTATAGAGCCTAAGCCATTATAATCTTATTTGATAGATCAGAGGGGATCATAACCTATAGGGCGTGATCCGCCTTAATCCGCTTACGATTAGTAGGATAAGGCAGGTCCTTCTTATCACGTGGCCTAGGGGTTTCCTAGGTCATAATATAATATCTCCCCTCCGTTAGTCTTATCCTTAAGGCCATTTCTATGACCTTTATTTATTTTATATGTATATACTAATCTTTAACCTATAAAAATCTTTGCTAATATATCTAGTTATCCTATCCTCTCTAAGAAGCGGTTAGCTACTATTAGACTAGGCGATACTATTAACCATTTTAGATTTAAAATTATGCCTTACTTGTTTTATCGTTCTTATAGCCTTTGTTATATAGCTTTGCCTAAGAAGTCAAATCGCTATAGAGAGTATGCCTATTATAGTCTTTTATGCGATACTTCGGCGAACATTTCCAGTGCCTATTTGTGTATTTTTATTTGCGGGGGGGGGGGGGCTCTATTACTAATAGTTCCTAGTAAATCGCATCCACTAGGAGTCTGATTACTTAGACTCCGAAGAAGAGTATACTAAAGAGGACTTCTTGCATTTATAGCGGGAAGTATAGGAGGCCTAAGTAAGAGTAAATAAGGTTTTAGCTTATTTAACCTAACTTCGTCGCTAAAAGCGCTAATTATATACTAAAGGTATTAAGATAGCTATCTGCGGGCTTTGTTCCCTAGATGAGCTAGAGGCAACTAAAAAGGCAGAGTTAGAGGCTATAATTACCGCTTAGTCCGTGGGTACTATAGATATTATTAATTAGAGTGCTATTAATCTTAAGTTTATTTCTCCTTCTAATATTATTAATAGAAGTTCTTTAAAAAGCATTATATATTAATAAGATATTCTAGGGGTTCCTATGTATTTTCTAAGTTAAGGTAGTCCTTCTATTTAATAAAATATATTATTTTATCGTTGATTTTATTTATATCGAGGATAACTTTTATAATATATTCTTTTAATCTATTGATTTTAGCTTCTAATTTATTGCCGGTTTTAACTTAGATAATACCTTATGCCGATTTAAGTAATAAAATATAAAAGATTAGATAGAGCTTAACCTTAGGGGATAAGTCTAATTCATAGTTATATTTTAAGATTTTTTATTTAATTTTATATAATCTAATATACTTATAGTTAAGTTTTTTATTTTATCGTTTTATTTTAATATTTTTTACTGCGAGGTAGACTATATCTCCCTCTGAGAAAATTAGTCCCTTAATCCTTTTCTTATTAATATAGGCTATTATTCTATTTTTAATAAATTCGAGTTTTATTTTTATTTCCTCGTATAGATTATATAATTAGTTATTAGTAAGGATTACTTTAGGGTTAATAATAATATTTCGTATTTATTAATAGGCATCTAGGGTAAATCTAAAGTTAGTATATATTAGTATAATCTTCGTGCTTTTATTAGTAGCTATATTATAGGCTAGCTAGGCAGTTAATAGCTTTTTAACCTAATTAGTTTATTCGTAGTTAATATAGCACTAAAGGTATTATTCTAATATCTAATTTATACGTTTAGTTTATCTATTTGTCTCCTTATGGTATATAGTAGAGAGTTTATAGTTAATTCCTAGGTATCCTATAAGGCTTTATTAAAATTTTAAAGCAAATAATAGTCCTCTATCCGTAATAATTTCGAGTAGGATACTATATATCTTAGTAATATGAAAATAGAAAAGGTAAGCGAATTCTTTAGCTGTTATTAATTCCCTATAAGGTATAAAATAGGAGAATTTTATGAGTTTATCTATAATAATAAGAATACTATTATAGAAGTTTCTAATAGCTAGTTCTTCTAATAGGGGTAGTTTAGTAATAAAGTCTATAGTAATCGAGTCCTATAGTTATTATATAACCGGGAGTAGCTATAATTTCCCATATAGCTTATAGCGTCGTGCCTTAGTTTTTGCGTAAAGGTCGTATTAATTAATAATTATTAAAATAATTTTCTTTATATTAGGAAATATATAGGTTATTTTAACTTATTCTAGGGTTTTATTAATCCCTTAGTGCCCATATAGTTAGTAGCTATGGATCTCGCGTATAAGGTCTTATTATAACTCGTCCGGGACTTATTACTTATTTATTTTCTTATTATCTAGGAGTTATTTATTATATTTTAGGATTCTAATAAGGAGTAGATTGCCCTATTCTACTATATAGGATATACCGATAATCTTATAGGGTATTCCTGTGACCCTGCTCTATTCATAGATAATAGGTTTATTAGGCTTATTATAGGTTGCATATTTCCATACTTATTATTTGACTTTTTATTTAAATTAGTAATTATTATAGATTCGGTTTATTTATTTAAATGTTAGTCGGTGGTTTCTATCGTGGGGGAGCTAATTATAGTAATACTCGAAAATTAGTTTAAATACTTCATCGGGGATAATAATTATTCCCTTAAATATTATAATTCTATCTTATCTGCGGTTAAATCCTCGTGCGTAGTCTATAAAATTAATAACTTGTTCTCTATAGTTCCGGATAAGTTAGAGGTATTCTTATAGGGGTGTAAGCCTGTTATCTTATCTAATATTAGTATTGGTTTTCTATTAGAGGTGTCCTTTAGGGGTATATTAGAGGAGTTATCTTTCCTTTTTGACCTTCCCATTGTCTAGGTCGGGTCATCGGCTAATCGCGTCGGCTCTTCTATTCTCCTTTCCCTATATATAGATTATAACATAGTTAAATTCTAAGAGGTATTCGGCGTAATAGAGTTATTATCTACTAAGCTATTATATAGTCGCGAAATATATAATATTCTTATAGTTAGTATATACTTTAATCTAGTATAGGCTTCTAAGTAAGTAATATTAAAATTCTTTAAAAGTATTAATAATTACGAGGAATTCTTTATTATAAATAGGGTAATTAAGTTTTGCCCTATATAGTTTATAGGAGTAGAATATAATTAGGTATAGTTATCCTTTGTTATCTCGTTATCTGATCTAGGCGCCTAGGGCAAAATCTAAGGCATCGGTTTTAAGTTCAATTAGTTAAGATAAATCGAATATCTTAAGTATTAGCTCGCTTAGGATAAATTCCTTAATCTTATTAAAGGCGCTCTTAGCCTTATTCCTAAATATAAAGATTTTATTTTTCTTCGTGAGTTCTATTAATAATATAGCTATCTTCCTAAAGGCTTTAAGGAACTTACGGTAGTAATTAGCAAATCCGAGGAAGGCTTATACTTCCTTAATATTAGTTAGCTCCTTCTAGTCTCTAATTACTAAGACTTTCTTAGGGTCCATATATATCTTATTATAAGAGATAATATATCCGAGGAATTCTACTTCCGAGGCATAGAATTTACTTTTCTTAGGTTTTATTAATAGCTTAGCATTCTATAATATCTATAATACCTTATAGATATATTCTATATATTCTTCTTCTATTTTAGAAAAGATAAGGATATTATCTAGGTAATATATAATAAATATATCTAGGTATTCTTATAATATATTATTAATTATTTATTAAAATATAGCGGGTATATTAGTAAGTCTAAAAGGCATAATAAGGTACTCAAATAGTCTATACTTAGTATAAAAAGCAGTTTTCTATTTATATCCTTCTTTAATCTAAATAAGGTTATAGGCTCCTTTAAGGTTAAGCGCAGTAAAATACTTTATTCTAAAAAGTCAATCCTTTAACTCGCTAATAAGAGGCAGCGATATATAATCCTTAACTATAATAGCATTAAGTATTTAGAAATCGATATAAAGTTAGAGCTTTCTATTCTTCTTTAGAATAAATATAATAGGGTATCTAATAGATAACTTACTTTCCCTAATATATCCCTTTTATATTATATCTTTAATATATTCCTTTAATACTAGAAGTTATACTTTATTAAGTAAGTAAAGTTTATTAAAGCCGGATTATTTCTTATTAATAAACTCGATTTCGAGGTTATAGGCCGTATATTCTAGTAGGCCTATTTTAAGTTCTTTCGCGAAGAGTTATTTATAAATTCGATATTTCTATAGTATATTCTTAAGTTATTCTTCTCTAGGGTTATTCTTCTTTAGTTTCTTAAGTTCTTTTTTAAGTATATAAAACTATTATATAATATATGCGATTATTTATTATTATTATTGTTTCTATCCGTTATAATATTTATATTTTATCCCTATAGGTAAAGAGGTATCTTATATTTACCTCCGCTTAATTTCTCTATTATTAATAAAAATTTAAGATCTCTAACCTAAGTTATTATCTAATATAAAGGATATCTTAGCATCGCAAGAGAATATCTAGCTAATTCTTTAGTCGAAATATAAGTTAAAGTATTATAACTATAGGTACCTAAGCATAAGGTTATAGTTCTAATTTAATATAATATTAAATAAGATTCCTTAGTTCTTTCCTTTAATAAAAACCTTAAGGTAATTAATCCTATAGTTAATAATTCTATTATTATAATTAAAAGGTATTCCTTCGAGGTTATATACTATATAGGGCTCTTATTTATGCTTCTATAGTAGCTTAAGCCTATTTACTATTATTAGGTTAAAGTAATTCTACTTAGCTCTATTATCTACTAAAGTATTTAATTATTCTCCCTTAACTTATACTTTTAGTTCTAGGCATTATCGCTTATATTCTCTATTTATAGAGTAGAGAGCCTTCTAGGGTAATATAGTCTCGTATTTATCTACTTATTGCCCTATATCGGATAAGTTATCTAGTTTTTTAATATTATATAGGCTATATAGTTATATTTATACTCGCTATCGGCGTATATTTTATAGTTATAGTTATTAATCTAGCTATATAGATATTCTTAGTAGCTTCGCTCTTCTTAAGCCCCTAGGTCTTCCTATTCTTACTAAATAATCTTTTCTTATTATTTCCCGATTTTATAGTCTACCTTCTTCCGTTCTTAGATAACATAGTATAATTCATTGCTATATTAGGCATAGGTAACGCTAATAAAGTAATACTAATAAAAGATCTAATATCTTTCTATTTTATATTATAGGTAAGGTCTATTATTAGGCTAATATAATAATATAATAGAGAAATAGTTTTATTTCTATTTTTCTTCTTAATATTCCTTATACTAATAATATTCATATAATATCTAAGAGATACTAGGATATTCTAGGTATATAAGGTAGGTTTATATATTATCCTTATTATTAAATAATACTTTAGGATATTAGGGGTTTTCGGCTAATTCCTTATAATAGGCCCTAATACAAACTTCTTACTTATCGGCTATATCTATATATTCTCTCGTAGTTTAGATATACTATTCTTATATTAAGTTTTAATATTAGTTACTATATTTATCATAGAGTTATAAATAGTACTCTTCCTTCTATAGGTTATTATCTATCTTAGGGTTTTATTAGTTATAGATCTAAGTCACTAATAGTTATTATTAGGCCTTGGTTCCGGCGCTATAATTAAGGTCCTTATTATATTATTTAATTTACTATATTACTGCGATAATCTTAGCATCTATATTAATAATTTTATTAAGAGGTTCTAGGAGTAGTTTCTATATATCTTAGTTAATAAGGTTTATATAGATATTCTTTAAAGGCCTAGTAGCCTTATATAGAGTCCTCTATCCCTTTCCCACGCTATTACTATAGTTATATATTACCTATTCCTTTATAAGGTAGGCTTAATCATAAGGTATATTAATTTCTCTTAGTTTAAGATTAGTATTATTATATCCCATATGGGCTATCCCTAGGGTCTTAGTAATACAAATAGCTATCTAAGGTTTATTATCTATCTTAGCGAATCTTACTTACTTCTTACCTTCGGGTAATTATAATTATTATCGGGGCTAATAGTATCCTTCCTAGATATCTTATTACTTCTTATAGTAGATCTTCTTAATATAATTTATTTTATAGTAGTAATAGCATTCAAGTCTATAGTAATTCTATTTACCCTATTAGGTAATCCCGAGCTTTATAGGTCTTACATAGGTTCCATAGGATATATTAGTTTACCGCGATCATCTTTAATTAGTATTAAATCAGGGGGTAATTGCCTTATTACTATTAAATCTAGGGTTCTATAGTTTTTTCTAGGAAAACTATTAATCATCGATTCTAACTACCCTGCCGATATAATTAATAAGGTTATTAGGTCAATCTTCCTTATATAATTCTACCTATACTTCTTTCTTAAGTCTATTAAAGAAAAAAGATATTAAAGGTTCCTAATCCTAGCTAAGCTTTAAGGCAAGTTAGAAATACTTTATTCCATATTCTAAGGCTAATTAGGTTTATCTAAGGGTCTTAATTTCCCTTTTAGCCTATCCTTTCTTATTAATTATTCTAAAGGCTTATTAGAGCGCGGCCTTAAAAGTTTTATAACTTAAGTAAAGGTTATTAGTTTATAATAAGAGTTTAATAAATAAGGTCATATAGTACTCCCTTATAACTAGCTTAAACTATGCGGCAGCATAGCCCTTAAGTCTTCCTATGGCATATTAGACTTTATTAGCCGCTAAGGTAAACTAAGTTAAGTAATAGGTTATAAAAGCGCATAGCTATATAAGAAATATCAGTAGCTTATACATAGTCCCATTAAATATCTCTAATAGGTTTAACTTTAGGATTTCTCTTGTATCCTTACCTCTTATAGCGGCAATAGCTATATTATTAAGGTCTTAGACGCTATTTAGATACTACGTATTCTAAATACGCTATGTCTTATCTATTCTCTCGATAAGCTCGCAGAGTCTATCTATTTCTATACTCATAGTAGTAATTTAGGCTTAGAGCTACTTAACTTCTTCGTTATTGGAACTATCCGCTTCGTCTATTTCTTTATTAATTAAGGCGGCCTATATAGGTACTATAAGTAAATAATTAGTAAGTAAGACCTATTATTAATTATTAGCAGGAGTAGCCTAAGTAGCTATTATATTCGAAATTATTCAAGGTAATATAAGTAATCCACTAAATAAGAGCTATTAATATATAACGGTGCGGTTAAATCTAGGGGATAAACTGGTTATATTAGGTTTATACTAGCAGTAAGGATAATCGCGTAATCTAAATAAGGTTTTATTACATCTAGTAATATACTTAAAGGTATTAAGTATAACTAAGTTATATTAATAGCTAAGGTAGCTACTATATAAGAAAATATAATAAGGGCATTTTATATACTTATGCGAGGGAATAAATCATAATAGATCATAGCTTATAGAGCCTAAGCCGTCATAATCTTATTTAATAGATCAGAGGGGATCATAACCTACAGGGCGTGATCCGCCTTAATCCGCTTGCGATTAGTAGGATAAGGCGGGTCCTTCTTATCACGTGGCCTGGGGGTTTCCTAGGTCGTGACATAAAGTACCTAAAAAGCGTAGGCGGCCTCGAAAATATAATATACTAGAGGAGAAAGTAAGGCAAGATATTATTACTAAACGCGCTTAATAATAGCTTTAGAGCTCCTCGGTATATAGAGATATCTGATTTTAAGTTTATATCCCTTAACCGATAGAAGCTTTATAGCCTCTAATTTTACTATAATATTATATAAAGTTAAAAAGCTGCCTTAATATCCTTATAAATGCCGCTAGCTAGTTAGATCGAGCTAAGATGCTATTACTACTAGCTTTAAACTATATTATAAGTAATACTATTATAGCTAGAAATAGATTATATCTATAGCTAATAAAAGAGTTTATATTAGTATAGCTATATTTATAGAATCTATATAATATGCTAGATCTATATAGAATAATTAAAATAGGCTTAAATTCGCTTAGCTTATTAGGAGATATAAGGCTAAGATTATATATAATAGGACTATATAGTAATTAGTATTACTTTACTAGGGATAATAATATCTATAAAACTTTAGATTTAAGATTATATAATACTATTATATTAGTTTCCTTAGAGAGAGAAAGTATATTAAGCTTCTTACCTAAGAGAATAAGTGCCCCTCTTAACCCTAATATATATAAAGTAGTTAAAAATAAAATAGGTAAAGTATAGGAAGATAAGAATATAACCTATTAAGAAGAAGGTATTAGCGATAAATTATTATTTAATATTAAGTCTTAGTTAGAAGATGCTTTTAAAGTAGACTCTAGCTCTAAATTAAATATCTTAGATATTAAAAGTAAGGTAAATATTAATAATATTAATATTCTTTCTAAGTTAGATCTCTACTTAGTAAAAGGTTTCTTAGAAAGGAATTAAGGGCATTTATATAATTATTAAGAAGAAGAAGAAAAAGAAAATGCTAGCGGGGGTATATAGCCTAGGCTTAGTCTAAAGGATATAGCTAATTACTAGTGGAACCTTGCGGTACTAGATATAATTAATACTATATTACCTTAGGCTAAGATAGATAAAAACTAATAGGTTTAACTAGATTAATCCTTAATACTAAGTAATAAAGATAGCCGCCTAAACTTAGATATCTAGAGGTCTTAAAACATTACCCCTAATATTTAATATACTTAGGATATAAATAGCATTATCTCCTAGGCTTTATATCTATTAATTAATTATAGGCTTTATATCTTATATTATTTATTAATTTTAAGGAATTTTAAAAGTAATATTTATATTTTCTACTAAGGAATAGCTTTATACCTTATCTCTTACCTTTGACTAAGTAATAAATATTAATCTCCTTAATTTACTATATATATTTTTTCCCCCGGAATCTCCTATATTTATTAAATAATTACTTACCTTACTAAAGATAAATAACATATATAATAAGCGAGGAAGCTAGTTAACTAAGTAAGCTAAAAATCCCTTAACTTATATTATCTCTATTTAATTAATTAGTTCTTAATCGCCTAGTATATTATAATCTAATTATAAGGCTAGAATACTTTTTGCCTTTTAGGCTCTTTAAAATAACCTAAGACTAAATATCTAGCGCATTATAAAAATCTATATAATTAATTATGATATTTTATATCGCTAGTAAACTAATATTTAATCTTAATATAATATACTTAATAAATTATATTATTTATTTAATCTAAAGGAATAGATCTTTATTTACTTTATTTTTAAGCTAGATTCGCGAGGATTTCCCCTATAGTTATATAATATAAAGAAAATAGCTAATTAATTACTTATTAATTATAATATATTATTAATTAATATATATTAGGCTTATAACTTTATTAAGTAATACTTAGACCTTAAGATATATTTTTTTCGGAAATATAACTATTAGAGAGGTAAATATAAAGATCTAGCTATTATCTATAAATAATTTAAAATTATAATAAATATAATCGCGAAATATAATATTTAATTAAATAATTTATATAACTTTAATAAAATTAGCTTTCTTATAAGTATAATTATAAATAAAATAATTATTATATATTTAAAACCGTATTTAAAGCTAAAATTAATATAGCTAAGAAACTAAGAATAAATTATAATTATCTAGGTAATTAATATAAAAGGCTAAATAATCTAGCTATTTATTATTAGCGCGGGCTAATATTACCTTGCTAATTAATACTAAGATAATAACCTCCTAGGCAATTCGGCTACTATAACGACTTAAAATAGCTAGACTAATAACGAGACCGGTCTTAAATAGCTTAAGCACTTTAATTAATATATAGCTAAGTAATTAATTAGTTCCTATTATCTCTTAATCCTCGATAGCTATAAAAGTCGCTAATCTATTAAATTCGAGAGATATTATAAGGAAAAGAAAATCATCTAGCTTTATATGCCGCCTTATTTATCTTATCTATTTTAGCCCCTTAATATTAGGTACTTTAGTATATTAAAGAAGGCTTATAATTAAGAAATAAAATATTTAATTAAATACTCTATTACCTATATTTTAAAGACTAAGTTCTTTTTAGCTTTCTATATAATATATAAAGCTATTATAATAGAAAGAAATATTAGGGGAGCTTTTAAAAGAGCTAGTTTTATTTCCCTTAACCTAGAAAGAATAATCTCAAAGCTTAATATTTAGCTATAGATGCTAATACCGGTTAAGGAGGTAATTAAACTATTAACCCCTTAGGCTTTAAGGACCCTAAAGACTATAATTAAGGCTAGATCTTAGCCTAAATATATCGAAAGGTAGATTAAAAGGCATTAAAGTAGCTCGCCGGAGTTAATCTTAGAGGCTCTATAGTCTCTTATAAAGGGGATAAAGGCTATTATATATTAAGTTACCTTATTAATAGCTAAGGTTAGAGACCTTTAAGAGGTAAATAAGATACTAAGCTAGCGCTAGAGGGCAAAAAGAACTAAACTATAGAAAAGAGGGGTTATAATAGTAGAGGAAGGAAGGCAAGTAATTAATTAAATAGATATAGATATATAAGTAGTAGCTAAATCGTCGAGAAGTAGTAGTTAAGGAAGGTTAATTAGACTAGGTATTCGGCGTTATAATATTTATAGTAAGCCTAGGTATAATATAAGGACCTATTAGGTAGTAATTAAGATATCTAGGGAAAAATATAATAAGTAATTTTAATTAATTAAATAATTTATAGTATTTTTATTATAATTTCTATAAGAGAGGTTAAGAAAAGTATATTACTTATTTAACTACGTCGCTTACTTATTAAGTATATTATCTCTTAAATTTAATAGATTAATAATTTTTATAGCTATTAAGGATTAAGAGGTAATAATAATTATTTAATTACTTAGCTATATATTAATTAAAGTATTTAAGCTACTTAAGACTAATCTTATTATTAATCTAGCTATTTTAGGTTATTATAATAGCTTAATTACCCGGGAGGTTATTATCTTAGTACTAATTAGCGAGGTAATATTAGCCTATACTAATAATAAATAACTAAATTACCTAGCTTTCTATATTAATTACCTAGATAATTATAACCTATTCTTAGTTTCTAGGCTATATTAATTTTAGCTTTAAATACCTTTCTAAACCTATAATAACTATTTTATTTATAATTATACCTATGAGAAAGCTAATCTTATTAAAGTTATATAAATTATCTAATTAAATATTATATTTCGTAATTATATTTACTATAAATATAAACTACCTATAGATAATAATTAGATCTTTATATTTAGCTCTTTAATAATTATATTTCTAAAAAAAAATATATCTTAAGGTCTAAGTATTACTTAATAAAGTTATAAGCCTAATATATATTAATTAATAATATATTATAATTAATAAGTAATTAATTAATTATTTCTTTTATATTATATAGCTATAGGGGAAATTCTTATAAATCTAGGTTAAGAATAAAATAAATAAAGATTTATTCCTTTAGATTAAATAAGTAATATAATTTAATAAGTATATTATATTAACATTAGATATTAATTTACCGGCGATATAAAGTATAATAATTAATTATATAGATTTCTATAGCGCGCTAAATATTTAATCTTAGGTTATTTTAAAGGGCTTAAAAGGTAAGAAATATTTTAGCCTTATAATTAGATTATAATATACTAGGCGATTAAGAACTAATTAATTAAATAGAGATAATATAAATTAAGGGATTTTTAGCTTACTTAGTTAATTAGCTTACTCGCTTATTATATATATTAATTATCTAAGAAGAAATAAGTAAAAAAAAAAAAAAAAAACTATAATTAGTTATTATAGGAGTAAATAAGGGAATAAATCCGCATTAAGAACTCTATTACTCTATAGATTATTTAAATATTCTAATAGCTCTTAGATAGATTTAATAGATTAAACTAGACCGCATAGAAGAAATCTAGGCGATGTCATCATTAGCAACGGGGTCATTCAATATGATTTTGGTCGACAGCTCCCGGACCGGTTTGAGCGAAATGACAAGCCTCTTGAATGTTTGGGAAGAGCTGGGCTCGAGATTCGGTCAACTCTTAACAAAGTACAGAGCATCCTTGGAAGGAAAGCGTTGGAAAGCAAAATGACTGGCTATCTTGAAAGTCTTGGCAAGGAACCAGACTTACGAGCCAAGTACCCAGTTACGGAAACCGGCAAGCTTCTCGGGCGATCGCAGCTTTATCCTGGAAGAATTGCAAGCCAGGGTGGAAAAGGTCAAGCTGAGCCAACATCTCGCCGTCGTCCGGGCCAGAACTCTGTTGATATGCCAAAGCCTACCATACACTTTGGTCTTATTGCATCAGGGGACACGGTGATGAAGTCGGAAAGGCAGAGAGACGAGATCGCGAAAAGAGAAAATACTATCGCTTTTGAGATGGAGGGCGCGGCAGTATGGGAAACCTTCCCCTGCTTGGTGATCAAAGGAGCTTGCGACTACGCAGATAGCCGCAAGACAAAATCGTTTCAGCGGTACGCGGCAGCAACAGCGGCAGCATGCACAAGGGCGTTTTTGGATAGTTTGGTGTCCTCGGAGAGGAATGACTACGAATGACGAAGATCAGTACGGGATGGGTCTGGAACTCTCACTATTAGATAGAATCGAAACTTGACATGACTACTAAGCCTCCCTTTGCGACGAACATTAGAAATAGAAAGAAACCTACCATGGGCCTGGATAATGTCCTGTTTCCGGAACATCTGGGCGGCACCTGGCTTGAGATTCCCTGTGAGGAAGTATCAGGCAAAGAGGCATTGCTAACACAGCCCGGCTGTTGGCGGGTGACAGGCCTGACAATAAGGCTGTCTAGCTTAGTGGGTTGGGAGAAGAGCGTGCTAGGCCATTTTGGGCAACTTGGCATTCTTCTTTGTACGTAGAAAAGGGTCAGAGGCTGGCGAGCACTTCACATCATCATCTTCTTCAGAGGTCACAACGAGAAAGGGGAGCTTTGGGCTTTCTTCCTCGAAGTGATTTTCATTACTATCAATTGATCAGTTGCCCTTGTTTTTTTTTTTCTATGATATTCAGTTCACGAGAAAGTGCGAGAAATCCCCCTTGCGAAACCTACGGAGAGAAGGATAAGCCGATAATCAAAGTTGGGCTTCGGGTTGCGGGTTAGCACGTGTGTTCCGAAACGGTAAGAAACGCAATTAAGTCAATCAAAAATCAGCCATAATAATGCATAAGGTAAAAAGCCCATTAATTAATAGATAAAAAGTCAGCCAATTTGACGAAAATAAATTTAATATTTGTATATCCTTAGTAAACCTTTTATTCTTCGTTTAAGTTAACAACATGGATGTACAGGGTAAGTCCAAGTCTACCCCGGTCAGACCATGGGGCGAACGATATATCCCTATCAAATCTCTGCGAGCCAGTCAGAATTAGTTTATGTTGCAAAACCCCTGTCATTCCCACTTTAATGATAAGATAAGACCCTGCTGGACCGCTATAACGTTGACCCGGTACAGTGGGATTCTGTGACGATCGTAGGATTTCCCAAGGGATAAACCGGTCGTGCTGGGTTTATGTTGGCAGAGGATCAGGTTGCGTGGCTCTGAGCGGGTGTAAGTCACGTCTGGTAATGTGCTAAATGGTGTTGAGTGTAACCAAGTTGTATTTATAGCTGAGGTAGCTGCGACATAAGAAAGTGCAAATGAGTGCGTGCTATATGCTTCCGTAGTTTCACAGGATCAGGAGGCCCGTGATCGCACCTTAAGAAGTCCATTATCCTCAAGACTTGGGAAAAGTGCGGAATCTCCCCTTTTCAACCTTCTGTGGTGTTAGAACAGCTCAAGGATCCTCTATCGTCATTAACGGAGCAAGTATCGCCACGGGGGCTTCCCGGCTACGTCAGAGAAGGCACCAAGTCATCAGACTACACCCTTCCCTCTATGCGGCTTCTTGGGCCACAAACTCCCCTATCAAGGCGCCAATTTACATGGAACGACTATACCCCCCCTTAAGTATGCGCACAATTGAGAGCTATTCCGAGTATGTCAGGTTGCGAATAGAGGCGTCAGTGGCTTCCGGGGTGCCTCTCACACCGTCAGTCACACATAAATACGATAAAATGAGGAAAGCTCACGTAACCCTCGCCCTCAACGGAATCGCCGCCACTCAGGAGATGCACCATCTAAAAGAGAAGGCATTAAGACGAGAGAGGCTTAATGAGGAGACGTCGTTTATATGCAAATATAGCCCAATTCGCGTCTCTGATACGAGGCTCCGTGTCGCCCGTGACGAATACCATCGATAAGCAGCACAGGTCGAGGAACAACGCCGCCCTATAAAGAGAGATACACATAAAGAAGTGAAGTATATAAGAAGGTGGTTAGCAGAGGTTAGATCGAGGGCCCGGCGCAGCATCACAGAGGTAAAGATCAACGCGATTTATAGCCATAGGAGGAGGCACTAGAAGCCTCTTCTTTCCTTTAGGAAACAGACTAACTAGTGGTCAAAGACCGATAGGAGACTTCACTTAGATTCGACTAAGCGGCTAAGTCAACGCTATGTGATGCATCGTGAGCTTCACGAACAGAATAAGCTTCTTCCTGACTAGGAGCCGGCTATGCCGTGGCCCCCTATCTACGATACTGAGGTTATTAGAGAGGCGATGAGGTTCATCATCCTAGAGGAACGGGAACGGCAAGCAAGAAGAGCCCTGTTGCTAGACTATGAAGTTAACGGACTAGAGATAACAGAGGAAGTTGACGGTGAGAGCGAGGGAGAGGAATTCATCGTTGTCAAGGGCGAAGACGAGGAGAAAGACTTTTAGTTACCCCGGGTTTCATTTGTCCAGTTGATTTATTATGTAATTCCTTAACAGTGTGCAAAAAATCCGACTTCTTGGCCGTCTCCTTGAGTGCCAATTCAGGGGCTGCTTAGTTGCGTACGGGGTGGTTGATTTGCAAAATTTGGAGGACATACTTTAAATAAAGTGACTTCGAATCACTAGTAAATTAGGTGGCGGCGGAAGTACCTATTTTTTATGAATCAATCCTCCATTTGCTAGTCAGACCACCCCCCTGCCGGAGGTACGGAGGTCAGGGGATAGTCGATTTAGAGACCCCCACAGTACCGGTAGCATTATTGACCATTAGGTAGAAGGACATTAAGCGTTCTCCGGTATATAGATACATATGGGCTCTAAATTATGCTTATTGCGCGACTTATGCCTTCTATTGACATATAATGATATCTTCGACCTGCAGCCTCGTCGTTCCGTTCATTAAGTAGAAAGTCGAGAATATCTTGACCCACGCGCAGACTCATTTTTCTATACATCTCCTTCAGTATTGCAACGCCGGACTCGTTGATATGGTTATCTGGGCCTCGGCAGCCTGGAATAATCTTAGAGTGCGTCGCAGGCCGGACGTAGTGGTGGTTATGGCTGATGAGCCAAATGTAGCAGAAGTAGCAAGCTGGCTTACTGCACCCGATATATTTGTCGCCATCCACGAATTCAAAGCTGCGACGGCTAAAGTAATCTCCAATCTGCAGCTCAGCATATACTCTCATTTAAATCGTTCTTCGGGCAGCCAGAACGATGCGAACGGGGTTATCCGAGCCATCAGTCGACGGAGGATCGAGATAGATAAGATTATGAAGAGCTAACTAGATAGCTAAGGTATTCTGAGACGCAGAGTCTTTGCTGATTGTCCATACGATCTCGTATGGTACTATATCTTCTGCGCTCAGTGTAACAAACCGAACCTTAGGTAGGTCCATGACACGAATATCAGAGATTTGGCGGAGAGAAGGGACCTAACTCATCGCCCTTACAACTATATTCACCGAGGAGCGAGTTGCGCCAAGACGGCCGATATAGTGCGCTAGTGATCCGAAATCATCCTTAGAGTTTATTGATCTCTTCTTAATGGCGTCAACTTCATGCCCTCGCATATCATAGCAGAGGTTAACAATTCGCGCGAGGGTGAAAGAAATTCGTGGCTCAGAAAGCTTCTTGAGCTTAGTCCGGAGAGCGCTCACTAGTAAGGTTAGCGCTTGCTAGACTTTGAAGCTCATGACGTCCTACCCAAGTCATCTAGTAATTCTTTTCTTAGTTCCATCCGGCACCTTGTTGCGTATGTGCGAAGCTCTTCCTTATAGAATGCAAGCCTAGGAGAGCACATTGTACAGCTCACTGAAACACATCTTCACGAGCTTTCACCTCGGTCTCAGAATTCATATTAACGAGTATATCCCTTAGGTCATTAGCGTATGACTTTACCGCACTTCGTATTCCCTCATTTGCTGCGAGCCAGAGGATATTGCTATATGGTAACCTCTGCAGCCCTGCAGCAGTTACAGTTACACCGCCCTTTTCGATATCACATAGATATACAAAGGAGTCCAGAAAATCTCTTCGAGTTTCGGATATGCGGTCGCTTACTAGTCGCCGCCGCTCATATTCACCTTTATATTTCGCAACTACCTCATAGAGAGCAAGTCTAGGATATAAATTCTTTTTAGCATCCTAGAATATTTGCTCCATAATGTCCAGAAGTGAGAAAAGTCGTATTATGAAACGGTAGAGAACGGTCCTTAGGTTACGAAGAAAGTCGCCGCAGGAGCAGCTTAAGCTTCCCGCCTAGTATTTCTAAAGGCTTCTCTCAATTTCAATGCAACCCATGTTATCCAGTGGGAAGTGCAGTAAGTATGCGTAAGACATGCAGACTATACACAATAATGACTAGTCGCTCGGCGGCATATAGCGGGCACCACAGTGGCTGCACTACTTTACCATGTGCGGGCCCAGTTGACCCCTAGTGGTTTTGCTGTCCCTGCTCGACAGGTGCAACGTTATAGGTGCCAGCAGCATGAAGGACCTGCTAACATACTAATCTAAGTTCGTGGGTCAATATCCGCCTGTCTTGCCTGACAATAACTAGAAATATGCATTTACAAGGTGAGAAATCCAGGTAAGTTTTCAAGCAAGAAGGAGGGCTTTTGTCCATGTTAAGCTAGTTAAGGTCTATTTCGGGTTTCGCTAAGAGCGCCAAGGCTGATTAATCGTGTTATTATTGTAATAACCGCGGCTCTAGACTTAGCTATTTATTCCTTTTAGTATGCCCTATAGGTATTATATTATCCTATAAGCTTTATAGGGTTCTTAATACTTTAAAATTTAACTTTAGGTAGGTTATACTTATAGGTATAATAGTTTTAAACTGCCAAGGGTATATTATCCTCTATCTAGCTATATATATATATTTACTTCTTACCTACCTAGACTATTAGATATCGCTTAGGCAGAGAGGCTTTATCTTATATAGGTAAGTTAAGTTATCTAATAGTCTAATAATCTATTATTATAATAGAAGGAAGATATTAAATTACTTGCTTAGAGGTAGGATAATTAGGTAATATAGGGAGGTAGGTTAGCTATAGGGGTAATATATAAGCCTAGAAACTATTAATAACCTAATAGATTTTATATAACGTACATGATAAGCGAGTGCAACAGTTTTTTATTTCTTAGTAATTACACTCTATTTTAAGAATATTTTAAAAAATTCTTATAAATTTAGACTAAGCCTAAAATAGCTATAAATTTATATTAATATAGGTTTAAAAATCATCTTATAAAAAGAACTTTTTTAGAATTTTTAAAAAATTTCTTAGTAAGCTATTTATAAAAGTCTTATTCGCACTGTTTTTTTATAATCTTTTATTTTTTAAATATTAATTAGATTTTTTAAAAATCTAAAAAAAATCATAATTATATAACTTTTTTAATTAAATTTATAAAAATTCTTTTTTTAAGCTTATAGCTATTTTATAGCTGTTTTTAGAAATTTAAAGTTAGTGATTTTTAGGTGCACAGTATGCTGTTGCACTCGCTTGCATGTTGCACTCGCTTATCACATACGTTATTTAATAGGAAAGAGAAGCATTAAAGAAAAGAAGAACCTAAGTACTCTCAGAGAGCTTATTAAGCTAGCTAGCTAATTACCTTATTAATGCTTAGGGGGGTTATAGTCTTTATTTAGTTAGTATTAATAGCCGACTAATTCTAGCATAAGTTAAGCATAGGCTATGCTAATTAGCTAATCAGAGGAAGTTTTACGCTTGATTCTTTCTAACTAAGTAAAACGCCCTTCGGGCTGAATTAGATCATTCCATGTGAGACTGCGGTGCCGATTAATATACGAATTAATACGTATAATCTTCAAAGCCGAGAGCTTCTTCGGACGTCCTTTTCGTGGGCTGGAGTGGTTGTAGTGTTGTTCTTCCCATCGCCTTTTGATACAGTGGATGGTAGCCGAGTCGGTGCCGTAATCCTTCGCGACCTCCCAGGTGGATTTGCCGGCGTACAACTCAGCAACTATGGCAGCCCTTGCTTCGGGAGTAAATTCTTAGTTCTTCCTGCGATTTCCGCTTATTTCAGTGCCAAAATTATGTCTTTCTGGGGGCATTTTAGGTGGCATTCTGCGTGGTTAAAAAGAAGAAGTTGTCGCGCTGTATTATTGAGAAGCGGGGTTGGAAGGTGGGTGTTGTCGGACTTTTGGCACGTGATTGTACGTTGGGAACCTTGACCGTCGCACCCTCCGCCGGCTCGGTAATTCCGCGGCACGACGCTGTCTCTCGTAAGCAGTTCTAGCAGTAACTAAGCGAGACCTTGGATCTGTCGGCCGAAAACAAGGGGGAAAACAACCCTAGGCTCTTTCAAGTTTTAGTCTACTCGTTATGACTAAAATCACACTCGACGGCCGAGAATGCGGCCTAACTACTCTGTAGTTGAAGTCATACCCGGCCATTTTGAGCCCCCTGCACTCATGATGATTCAGAATGATCGGCCGAAAACTCGGGCCCTGCAGGCGGCATCTTTAGCGGCGGGGAAATGGGCATAATTCAATCGAAATTACATCAAAAGAAATTACCTAGAGGCAGCTGTTGACGACATATCTTAGTAATTGCCGCGGTTAGTGCAATGTCCTTGGCGTCTGAGAACGCCGAGCCTTCCTGTGTGAAAGTATTTAATAGAACTGTTGAACAACCTGTCCCGGGAGTATCAGAACAACTAATCATTACACTCTTTCAATTACTTCTCCAACATGTACTTCCCACTTCTCATTTCTCTGGCGTCTTTGGCCACGGTCTCAGCCTGTGGCCTCGCCATTCCACCGGCCATCCATCTCATCGCTCGTGGCGAGACCCAAACACTTGCGAAGCGTATGTCTTGCCCAAAATGACTAGGCACTATTGCAATCGCCAGCTAACAAGTACTCACTCAAAAGGCGCCGCAAGCGATTATTCGCCACACCCGGTCAATCAGAACAGTAAGGACCACTGGACCGTGGCCGAGAACACACGCCAGATGCAAGTTTCAGACGATGCCTTCATCGGAAGAGACTTTGCCCGGTTCAACCACCATCCCAACTCGACCATGTACTACACCGGCGGCGTCGTAATGAACCTCACCGAGCACATCGAAGACCTTCGCCTCACCTTCTCCACTTACTCGGACGCGGCTCCTCACAACCACAACTACCAAGTCATGTTTGGCGAAGGTGACTGGACTGTGGTGCTTGCCCATGCGGGCGGTGTCAATGATGGCCCTCTACCTGATCTCTCCGGAAATTGGCTACCACCCACCATGCGGACGGTCCATTTTGATCTAATGACAATTGCCCGCTGGGACGGCGGGTGGATGATGGAGGAGTATCTGTGGTCCGATAGTCCTCTCATGTACCGCCAGCTCGGCGTTCTGCCCGTGCCGCCCGCCGATGCCCTCCCCGATATCGAGCTCAACTCTTACACTGCTCCTCTTTCCGCTAAGCCAGGCGTAAACAACGCCAAAACCAACAAGGCTAAAATGACCGAGTCCGACGACGCCCTCAACGCGGGCACCTTCACTGCAGACGCTCTGCACCTCTCAAAAGACTTGAAGGTTTACGGGCTCACCGATCAGCCTCTCGATGTCAAGGGCTATCTCACAGCGCTAAAAAGTCTCAAGAAGACTTTCCCGGACCTGCATCTGGAGAACAAGCCCTACAGGCAGATCATCGCGCAAGGGGACTGGACTGCCACGGTTGCTATGCTGAGCGGCACCTTCAAGGGGCCTCTTGAGCTGCCCTCGTATTTGGGTTCCTCGCCTGCCAAACCCAATGGCAAAGAGTTCGACTTGCTCCACTACACTATTTGCCGGTGGGAGGATGGGAAGATCGTGGAAATGCGCATCAATGCTGATATCTTTGGTATTGTTGGCTCGCTCGGGATTCCGCTCGAATAAGCCATATACCGGCTGAAGTTGAGTAAGAACTGAATGCGGATGATCAAAAGACTCGTAGCAAGTTTGAAGTCTTCTCCTTACATTACGAATGGAAGTTGCAAGATCTGCCGTACCGCGGTTGTTCTCCGCTGACCGTGTGTTCACGGCAGACAAGAATTCGGTCCTTGTTTTCTTTCTCATTGTATATTTAGTGCAGTATTTTCGAGTTTCAATTCCTTAGGATCGTTTCCCAGCTTAAATGACGCGTCACGCATTCCACTCCGTTTGAAGTAATGCCCAGTAAGTCGCATCTATCCCCTGGAGTGGCCATGCGTCTGCCCCGGCGGTGATATCAGTCGCACTGAAACTGTTCTGGTCATTTTCAGGATGGAAGTGAATTGGAACCACAGGTTCCATGTCGCTGCTTGCTAGGTGCGAAGATTCTGTGGATACCGTCTGTGTCTTAGCGTCCTTGTCCGTACGCAGTTCAAGTGGCTCGACACGCTGCGCTTCTTTCGTCTCGTGCACTGGTCTCAGCTGAGCTGGGGGTGTCGCAATCTTGATGGTGCCGAAATAGGGTATTCGCAGCTCAATAAGTTGATAGTTTAGCGAAGGAGGGCTAGGAGATTCTGACTCTGGGGAGGTCAACAGAGGCAACAACCGATCGATGATATCCGAGGATTCCTCGAACAACTTGTCGCTGTTCAAGTACGCGAGGTCTTTCATACGGTCCTTGACCGCAGTGATCCGTGCCTCATCTGCGCTCCGGTGTATGCTTTCATCGTTGGCTGGATCCCTACTCTCTCCATGCTGGGCATGCGATACCAGCAACGTCATTGCCGCGACTAGGGCGGTGTAATCAACGTGACGACAAGAAAATGCCGAATCGTTCAAGTTCCGAAAGGCACGGAACCTCTCTAGAACATTGCGACTCGAGCTGGTGCAGATAGCCTTGCTGCTTTGCTCGCCATGAAGAGGTGAGGGGTTTTTTAGCAAGTACGGGATATGCAGCAGAATCAAGAGCAAATGATGATTCATTTGCAGAATAATCCGTCCTGCTACCTCCGGTACCGATCTCAGACTTTGCTCAGAGTCAACGAGGGGAAGTTTCCACCATTCTTCGCCCATGAGGCCCTGACCTGCTAAGAGATCACGACTGATCAGCTGGGTCCAGCGATAAGCCTGTGCCTGGGTAGAATTGTTGCGCTCAATCATCCTTTCCGATACCACCGCATGCAGTTTCTCCAGTTTCTCCCGGGGAGCATCTCTGACCATTTGTGGCGGAGCGGCGAAGGAGTTATCGTGGCTGCCAGCTGGAAGACCAAGTAGCAGGGACAGGTAGCGATCGCAAGCGACTGATCGAAACCATAGCATAGCCGGCGACGGCGGATATCGGCTTGAGAATGGCGTGCTCGGAGGGGGGCCTGCGGCGGTGTTAATGCCCATGAGTTGTCCAACATTGAGAGCTCTTCGGAAGATAATCCAGGCCTTCCTGAGGTTGCCCGCGTTTTGTTGCCAATAGCCTAAGAGCAGTAGGCATTCCAGTCCTTCGAATGTAGACACAAACCGATCAGCAGTGATAAATTTATCCACGCGGTCAACAATTTCTTCCATGGTTCTCAACAATGAAGTACGGACGGAAGGCAGTGGACCAGTGAACGTTGGGGAAATCTGCTGCATGCAGATGACCAGCTGCAAAAGCCTCTTGGCAAGCAGAGTAGGCCGGCTTGACGGCGACGGTATGGCTCCGACGGCCTCCGGAGGTTCTGAGTTGCCGTCCGCCACGTCCGCCTGGCGATGAAATAATCTTGTGACAAATATCGATCCGACGCTGGCTTCGAGGATGGCGTTGACATCGCCCTGGGTGGGGAAGAGTTTGTATAGCGTCTTCGAAAGCGCAAGGGTACGGTCTCCATCGATATCCACGTTGGTCTCCTGTGGTGTCCCAGAAGTGAAGGATGATGCTGCGTCGCAGGAACTGGAGAAGGTTGACACCCCGGGACGAACAGCGTTGCCCCCCGTCTTCGTTGCACGTGATTGCTCGAACTCGTCCATGCTGACATACGAGAACCCGGGCGAGTGTTGAGTGAAGACATCAGTGGATGATCCAAGCGTGGACTGTTCCGCAAGCTTCTCCATCAATTCTTCGAGCCTACTGAGGCGCCGTGCGAGATGCCGCATGGACAGCTGCGATGCCTCTGATTCGTCGGCGACCTCTTGACCGCGGCATATCGAGCCGCGGTTCCTGCAAGGCGTACACACCAGGTCGCCTGGTGCTGAGAACTGGCATCGTATCTTTCGGCGGCGGCCTTGTACAGGTTAGGAAACAAACATATGTATCAGGGGTGTCAGACCAACATTCCCAGCAACTATGTGTGCCTTTGCGAATCTTTCTAGCCTGGATTCTGGCTTTTGCCTCACTTGACGAGCTCATCTTGGGTGTTAAAGGAGCGTGGAAAGGAGCGGGAAAAGAATAATCGGCATTATCCTCGAGCGCGGGGTAGGGTATCGGTGACTAAGCAGCCTCAAAACAGGGGCGAGCATTACATGCACAGCCGGCTATGCAAATAAGACCACGTGATCGGCGCATAGCCGGCGATGCAAATAAGATCTATTATATAAGAAGCAACGTGGCCTTCTTATAATACCATAATATACCGCTAATTATATCCCTTAATTTATTAATTAATACCTTCTATAATAGTAATTCGACTTATTATGCCTTTATTATTATATAATAGACCTAATTAATACTCCCCTTGCCTTCCCTAATAATATATTCTTTCTAGAAGATAAATATCGCTCCTAGGAGGAGTTAATTATCGTAATTAATACTTAGGCGGCGCTATAAGGCTATGCCTTTGCTATAAAGACCTCTTAGAAGACTCTTAATAGGAGGATTAATATTATATATAGCTATAACTATGGCATAGAGTATATCCCCTTTAAATCCTTAAAGGCATATTAGTAAAAGACCTTAATGCGCCATATAGGATACCTCTTCTTTATTATAGTAAAAGAGAGTTTATATAGGACTAAATAGACCTTAAGGTATTATCTTAATATTAAATTCGCCTAATATAATTATAAGCTAAGTCTTAATATAATAATATATCTTATATAACGTACTTAATAAGGAAGTGTCTCAGACAAGCAAATGTCTCAAGTATACTATGCACTAAAAGTAGAGATTTCTAAGCTTAATAAAAATAGCTTTAAGATAGCTATAAACTTAAAAAAAGCTATTTTAGGTATTTAACTACTATATTAACTATATATAATTTTATTAGATTTTTAGAAAAGTTTCTTTATAGAGAAATAGCTTTTTACACAGTATAAATATACTTTTTAAATACTAGCTTACTAAGATTTTTTTAAAAATATATTAAAATTATTATAAGTAGCTTATTATATAATATAACTAAACCTTTGATTTTAGCTATTTTAGGCTTAGCTTGATTTTCTTAGAATTTTTTAAACTAATTTCATAATAAATATAAATCCCTCTATAAGGCAAATTAAGACACTTGCTTGTCTGAGACACTTGCTTATTAAGTACGTTATACTAATAAAAAAAGAATTAAGGGATTAATTTTCTTAAAGAGAGATATAATTTACTTTATAATAAAAAATATTAAATAAAATAATAAAATAAAAACCTTAATTATAAGTATATTAGACCTTATAAAGTTAAATAAAAAATCTTAAAATATAATTATAAATTAGATTTATTATTAAAAGTTGAGCTTTATTCAATCTTTTATATTTCCTAATTTAAGTTAATATAAGATACTATCTAAATTAAAATTAGTAGTAAATTAGGGATAGAAATTAATAAATTAAAGGAATATATTATAAAAGCTATCTTTAATATGAATAAAATTAATAATAAAATAATATATTTTATTAAATAATAAAATTACTTAGACTTAGGAAATATATAAGAATTATTAAAATACCTTATTAATATATAATAGCTATTATAAGATTTTTATTAATAACTTTAAAAAAGAATTAATATTAAAATTAAGAATAGCTAATTAATTAATAATATTAATAGCCCTAAAAGACTAAGTATTTATTATAATATTAGCCTATTAGCGATTTAATTCCTCTAATTTATCTAGAGAATTTAACTATTAATATATTATCTTTATACCCTGCTTATAGATTTACTTCTTTTAGTAATAAAGGCATATTAGATAGGACAATTACTTATTTATTTATTACTAAAGAGTAATGAATTTCTTTTTTACTCTCTCCTCCTTAGACTTTAAATAATACTTCTTTACTATTAGGTATAATATTATATAAAGTATTAATAATAAAAAAGTAATAAATATAAAAATTATACTTATTAGTAGAAACTAATATACCTAAACTATTATAAGCGCGGCTATAATAAATATACTTAGAGTAATAATAAATACCCTTAAGTATTTTATACTTTAAGTACTTTTAAGAATAATAGAAATAAGATATAACTTTAAAGCTTAACATATATAATAAGTATATGCCATAGGCAAGTATATATCGCACTTCTCCCTCCTATACCTAACTCAATATTTAATTAATTAATTCCTTAATTACTAAATATATTAGACCTAAATACTAAGGCTAGAACCCTTTTTACTCTTTAAGCCCTCTAAAATAACCTAAAACTTAGCATCTAACGCGCTATAACCCTCTATAGAGTTAATAAGTAACAGCTATATTGCCATAAGTAAGGCATTTAATCCCGATATAATTAGATCCCTTAATCGCATCGATTATCTAATCTAGAGAAATAGATTATTATTTAGTTTATTCTTAACTTAGATTCGCGAGGATTTCCCCCCCGGCTATATAATATAAAAGAAATAGCTAATTAATTACTTATTAATTATAATATACTATTAATTAAGATATATTAGGCTTTAAATTTTATTAAGTAATACTTAGACCTTAAGATATATTTTTTTTAAAAATATAATTATTAAAGAATTAAATATAAACATCTAATAATTATTTATAATTAATTTAAGCTTATATTAAATATAATCGCGAAATATAATATCTAATTAGATAATATTTATAACTTTAATAAAACTAGCTTTATAATAAGTATAATTCATAGCGGAATAGTTATTATAGGCATAGATAGGCATAAAAAGCTAAAATTAATATAGCCTAGAAACTAAGAATAAATTATAGTTATTTGGGTAATTAATATAAATAGCTAAGTGATCTAGCTATTTATTATTAATATAGACTAATATTACCTCGCTAATTAATACTAAGAAAGTAACCTCCCGGGCGATTAAGCTATTATAATAACTTAAAATAGCTAGACTAATAATAAGACTAGTCTTAAGTAGCTAAAGCACTTTGACCGGTATATAGCTAAATAATTAAATAATTATTATTATTTTTTAATCCTTAATAGCTATAAAAGTTATTATTCTATTAACTTTAGGAGATATTATAAGGAAAATAAGATTATTAGGCTTTATATATTACCTTATTTATCTTATCTATTTTAGCTCCTTAATATTAAATACTTTAATATACTTAAAAATACTTATAGTTAAGAAATAAAGTATCTAATTAAATATTCTATAACTTATATTTCAAAGACTAAGTTCTTTCTAGCCTTTTAGATTATATTTTAAGCTATAATAATAGAAAAGAATATTAAGGTAGCCTTTAGGGGGATAAGGCTTATTCCTCTTAACCTAGAAAATATAATTTTAAAGCTTAATATATAGCTATAGATTTTAATACTTACCGAGGAAGAAGCTAGCCCTTTAACCCCTTAGGTTTTAAAGAACTTAAAGATTATTCTTAAGGCTAAATCTTAGTCTAAATACCTTAAGAGATAAATTAAAAGGCATTAAAATAGCTCCCTAGAGTTAATTCTAAAAGTATTAAAATCTCTTATAAAGGGAATAAAAATAATTATATATAAGATAGCTTTAATAAGGGCAAAGATCTAAGACCT
>NW_003315759.1:0-32175 GCF_000151355.1 Fusarium vanettenii 77-13-4 | reverse complement strand
TATATTTATATAAGCTAATATTTATATATTATATATTTAATTAGATAGGTTTAATTAATTAAACCTATAGACTTTTATTTACCGCTAAGTCTAGCGCTAAGCCTTAGCGCTAATACTTTTTAGGTTTATAAAACTCTACCGCTAACTCTAAGAATTAATCCCTCTAAGTAAACCTATAATACTAATAACCTCTATTTCCTAATATAATTATACCTATAGCTATATAGCTAGATCTTAGCTAGCTATAATAAGACCTTTTTAATTTTCTTATTTAGTATTATAAAAGGTCTTAATATTTATTATAAGTATTATAAGCTATGCCTTATATAGGTATATATAATTATCTTTTAAGCTATTTATGCATATAATTTCTTTTTAGGTTAATTACCTATATTCTTTTAGCTTTTATTTAAAGATATTTAATAAAGAAAGCTTTTATTTAATAAAATTAAATTAATTATTTATATTATAATTAAGTAAAAAAGGCTAAGTAAAAGAAAAAGCTTATAACTAAAGATTATAAGTTTTATTTATTCCTTTAGTTTAATTAGCTATATACCTATTATAATACTTTAAATAGGTCTATATAATATTACCTCTTAAAGCTTATAATAAGTGCTTTTTATGCTTTTATAAAGCTTATAGACCTTTTCGGTAAGATTATCTTAATTATATAAGAAGGCCTATTAATAAGTATTAGCTATATTAGTATTATTATTTAATTAGAGGTCTCTATAAAAAGTAATTATTATAATCTTATTTTATATTATTAATTAATTAGCTAATTATTAATTATAATTAAACCTTTTCTTATAAGGATAATAAAAGCGATTTATATCTCTTTAAGTAATTAAGAATTATAATAATAATTAGAAGGTTAATAATAGAGGGGAGAGCTATTATAAGAAGAGGTTAGATATTAATCTCTTTAGCTAGTTAAGATATAATCTATTTATTATAAATAGAGCTATTATTAAAGGTATTAATAATTATATAGATAAACCTTATTAATTTAAGCCTATTAAGCTTAGGCTTTAGGTATAGAGCCTTTATTATTAAACCTATTAAGATTTTAACTAAGATATTTTAATCCCTTTTTTAAGTAGAATAAAGTCTAATAATAATAATAATAATAATAATAAAAATAAGATTATATTATTAATTAATTATAATTCTTATTAATATTATATTTAAAGATATAATATTAAGAGATTATAACCTTAAAAAATAAAAAATAAAAATAATTTTTTTATTTCTTATATAGAAATTAAAATAATTAAAATATTTATAAAAAGCTAAACCTTTTATAATAATAAAGCTAAATATAATTTTTTTATTATTATAGAAATTAAAATAAGCTATTATATTAATATTAAGCTATAATATTATAATATATTACATATTTATTTTTTATTATAGTTCTAGCCTAGCCCTTAATAGGTTCACTAAGCCTAAAGATCGATATAATATAATAAGATATCATAGCAGTCTCTAGCAATTAAAAATATAGGTCGTACTATAGGGATTGGGATCACTATTTAGTTCCTCGACGGGAAGAAGGCTACCTACCTCGTCAGGAGTACATCATCACCAACCGTCAATTATCTCTCATTATGGTTGATGTCTGCCTATCAAGGCCACTCTTTAACAGCTCAAATGCCCAAAGCCTACGTGTAACTTCTTTCGCCCTTAGCATTGAGCGGCCCTCAAGGCCTTGCAACACATGCATGTGTCTCAGATCAAAGACTTCTGCAATCCTTCCCATCGGCGTGATTCTACCTCGAAAGCTGTGCAAGAGTGATCTTGTCGTAATTCGAGTTGTCCTCGCAGGTCGTTGTCTTTCGAACCTCGTGGAACTTGGCACATTCGCTGGCCATTCTGGCGTGGGTGGGTGTGGTCGTGGCAACACCGCCGGCGAGTTTGATTGTGGTAGTGGATAGTGACGTTCACCCCATGACTCCTACATAGGCGTAGCTCCCTGGCCAAAGATTGCAGTAGGCCGAGGTGATTCCTCTGTTCCATTTTTCTAAGTTGGCCATTATAAATTTTGTTGTAATCTAAGATGCCCTTGTATATAATGGTGCTTACAATGATGTAAAATTTGGTTCAGTTGAACGCCATGCCGGGCTGAATGGAATGGGGTATTGACATTCCGTTGCCAAGGTTAGTCTTCGGTGGTTGAGCTGTGGCAGTCGGCTTGGGAGTTAATCCAATCATACTAGTATAAGCATAGACACCCAATCGTGGTATGATGCCGGCGTTGTCGACCTCGGGATTCCACTTGAAGAAGTCAGCTTGCGCGGCCTTATTGTAATCGGTAACCCCCTGGCAGGTCATCTTCTCCCCGATAATGTAGGACTTGTTAGGGTTATCGGTTATGTCTGACTACATGGCTTGGGTCGTCTGGACTTCGTCGCCTGTCGTTGTCGTTGCCGCCGCTCTGGCTGTGGTTGGGGGCTCGAAGCCAATGAGGTTGATATAGGCGTACGTGCCGCTCAAAACGCTGGTACATCCCGTATTGAGGCTGTTTCGCAAGACGATATCCGCAGCAAGGATGCCGTACTTTCTCGCAAAAGCAGAACACGAGCCGCAAGCGTGTATATGTTCCACGACCTGGTACAGCCGCGGTTGAGGCCCTTCCAGAGGATGAGATTGGCGGTGCTGACACATTGCTTGTTAGCCATGGTGGAGTACAAATGTCGCTTCTCGACGGGACTTAACATGGCTTAGTTATTGAAAATGCGGTCGTGAACTTCCTTAAGTGTTTTGATACTGCTGAAAGAATCTGTACTAGTTGATGGGGCAGCAGTCGCGGCGACCATGTAGTCGTGATATTGCTAGCCGTGGCTAAGCGGTACCTTTCTGACTTGCAGCAGTCTCCTCAGGTAAGAGAACAAAGCAATTACTACGTCAGTGGCCAGAGTTAACTATCTCCGCAGGAGGACCAGAATGATGACAGCTCAAACTCTCAAACTAAGAGGATGAGAGGGATGGAAATCAGAGAGAGGATGTTGTGAGAGACCTACGGTGGGTTGTCTGCAGTATCATCCAAGCTCTTACTAGCTTGCCAATCCAACCCGGCTCCCGCTAGAATCGAAACTTTTTCAGCTCACAGCCGCGTTGATGCCTGATGCCCAGACACAATGGACGAAGTCTTCATCGTGTGACGGCCACGACGCTTCAAGGTAGAGTTCCCTCTTTTTAGTATTGTCTGTCATGACGAGTATACAACAAACCATCAACCACAACAGCAAATGACATAGTTATTAATATGTTATGGTGTCAAAATCAAATATCGTAGAATGTCTCAACCTAGGAGTTTCTTCGTCTTTACTAATGCCAAAGATCTAATCTCCGACTATGCAGAGTCAACTCATTTATCACCTTTCGGCGTGTGTCAACGGGGTTGGCTAGTTGGTCAGTCACAGCCAACATATGACAAAAGAAATAGTCTAGAGAGCCAGACTAGCATTGATATTCAGCCACCTGTTTGCGCAACTCTAAGAGTAGACTCATAGTAAGCCATATTATCAAGATTCAGATGAGTGGGGAACCCCCGGACCATATCAGAGAAAGAGATAAAGGGAGGGGGAAAGTAAGGCACGACGTAGTACATTCACACTACGCCTTGCTGTTACATGCATCAGATCTAGAGTGGCTGACCGTTCGTATGAGCCACTTCCGAGATACATACTCCTTTCCGCGTCACCTTAGAGCCCACCTAGTATATATCGATCGACCCTCCTCACGCAAACACAACCTGGGGACCCGAGACCAGGCTCCAGCACTTGCGTCGAGAAATATACTTAACGTGTCCTGGATCATCTGCGCCCATAACTCTTTGTAGCGACATAACAACCATGTCTCCTCTAAAGGCTTGCTTGATGAGATGGTTTTCTCTTTCCTAGTTTAGACTCCCCTAACAAGAATCATCTCAAATCATCCATGCTGACTCCATTGGCAATCCTTGCGATCTCTTTAGGCATGGTTGTTTTCTCCGTGCTCTGCGCCGAATGGATTGTGGCCTCAGAGATCTGCTGCCCTCTGCAGCTCGGACATGCGATCAACGAGGCGATGAATGGCGGTGGGATATGGCCTGGCCTCGATTCGATGTCCTCGGTGTACCAGATGCCGTCGAGAAGCTCTTTGGGGCTGTAAATATTCTTGCTCTGTTTCCAGTGCTCGACCCTGTCGATGGTCGGGTTATTCAAGTCCCATAAATGGCCTGACATGGAGTCGATGGTGTTCAGGTGGTCATGATGGGAAATACACTTTTCAATGCCGCAATCCTTTCATCCCTTTGTGATCTTTCAGTCTACTCCAGTCTACTCGCATTTGAGGCCGGCACATGTCGTACAATATGAGGCTCTTGTTGGCGTTGAGCTGAGCAAGTAAAGGCATCGGTGCCGCTGGAGGGCTTGAGGCTTCATCAGGTTTTGTACAACTGGATTGAATGACAATATGACAAGAGGCCATCAGCCACAGATAATGCTTCATTGTCATCGTGTGGGTCTCAGCAATGGTGATGTTGTGTCTCAGGACGGTCGTATGAGTGAGAGAAAAGCCTTGATCGAACAAAACCTACTAAAAGGATTGGGGAAAGCAGGGGGGGAGCACAAGAGGCAAATTGGGCTGCCAAGCATGGTTTCCGACTAAGCATATCCAACTCACTCACATTTACGACGCCGAGCTATCCATGCCTCTTCGCAGCTAGGAGTGCCGAACAGTGGGTGGTCTCATGGTGATGCAGGGATATTGGAGGCCTATCTAACAGTAGCTGACAGTGCTGGTGCAGAAGATTTCGAGTCTCACGTACGTACGGAGCATCTGATCGAGGCATGTATATAAGGACTAACCGCAATTAAGGCGGAGAATATCATCTAACAGATCCCATCAGCTAGAATAGGAAAAAGAATAATATATGCTCTGGGTAATAGATGGTCATGAAATTGCCATGAATGATGGCACAACAGTGTACAGTGTCGAGCCATAGGTACCTCAGTAGAATGGCATAGTAGGTCTTCATCACAGCGTCGGGCCCAGTCTAGTCCTTTGCCGCTTCAAGTTCTTATGTCACTCGTGCTGCATTTGAAACTCTGATCCCCTTTCATTCCTCACATGCCTACAATGTTCCAATTACTACACCTCCATGCGCCTCTAGGCTATGCAGCTTCAAGTGGACTCTCTGCTGGCTGTCCATAACATCTAAGGCCCTGACACTGGCTGCGGAGACCTGGTATGTTTTTCCGTAAGTTGATATGCATGTTCTGATGAGTTTTCGGACAGACGAGGCTATGGTCAGGGTAGGTAACTGTTGAAAAGGGTGAATTGAAGCAACTGAGCTAAGTAACTAGTGGACCTATTCTTAGTGGCGCAGTCACTTTGGAACAGTAACCTCTTCTCTTGGGGCTGGGCACCATGTTTTCTTGTCCCTCTCCTCTTCTCATTGTCTCGGCCATCTACCTCTGCCCAGCGTGACTGGCAACTCTTGTCTATGTGAAGTTAACACTACGATCTTCGGGCTCAGTTAACCCATCAAGGGCCGGGCTATAACTATAATAAAGAATAGATCTTCTACATATTATAATATTATAACCCGATATTAATATAATAGCTTATTTAAATTTCTATAATAATAGAAGAGTTATATTTAGCTTTTATATTATAAAAATCTAATCTCTTATAGGTATTTTAGCTGCTCTAACCTCCGTATGAGAAAAAAAGAATTATCCACCTTTCTATCTTCTTAAGCTGCAGAGACTGTTGCCTACCTTTAGGCAAACATGAGTCCTATGCAGGAATCCCTCAATGATACCAAATGTCTCGAGAGTCTAGGCATGAGCGCTATCTAGAGAGAAATTACCTTCGACTCTAATCCATCATGGACATCATCAAATTGGACTCGAGAGGCTAGTAGGTAAACTATTCTAGACAGGGCGTCGGACATTTTCCGTGCCGAGACGCTCGAGAGGTTACGTCTGCGCTTGCCTGGCCAGGGGGTGTGGAAACAGTGCTGAGTAGCTTGAGTACAAAAGCGACGTCAAGCTCTGCAGCACATCTGCTGCACGACAGGAGAGCTGCTCGGCTGTAGAGCACCCAAGCCCCTTAACGGGCACCACATTTTCATTCCTACACGCTCGGTGCTAACATTGCACAATCCGGCGGCAGCCAGACACTGACACTAAAATGTCGCTCTGTGGACATCAACAATGATGACTGATACGGGAGAATTACCTCTAACAGCTACTTGATGGCCAGGGAGAGTTAGGAGCCCACTAAAAGCCCCCGAGGTCTTCGTCGGATACAGGGATATCTGGCCTGGCAAGGAGCTCTGCTCGTCCAAGGGCAACCCTCTCATCTCCAATGCTATCTACGCCCCCAGAGCCCCAAAAGGTACGCGGCAATAAGAAGCAGCAGGAAACAGTGAGCTATTCTCCCCTTACAGTCTCTGAAACCTGGAGCAAGGGCGTCTCGAACAAGGACAAGTACACGAACATACACTTTTCCTTCTACAAGGTCACTCCTGGTGTCTTCACCATTGATGCGAATAAGCTAAGGCTTCGACCGTAACCTGTCATCCCCACAAAGGCCAATCCTTTATGATCATGGCCAGCCAGGGAGGCCTTGGTCTCGGTGATATTGATGCGCGAACGGAGACAGCTGCCGTTTCCGCAACCGCGACTTAAGTACCTATTTCTGTGGTTCCATTGGCCGTGAAGATCGTAGGCTGTTTGGGCAACATCGTCGACTACCTTGACGATGTCATTGTTGAAAAATTCCTGGAACAATACGAGACTAGCGCGTCGATGGAGCCGGACTTGTTGGGAGGCCTATTCTTGACCATCTTGAGGAACCCGAGATAGTACCTGCCTTCGTTAGTGCTAGCGGATAGGATGTCCGGGCGGTCGTCAACGGTAGGATAGTCCTAGTTATAGTCGATGCGGTCGATATCGTGCTCGTTAGTGAAGCTGACCACGTTTGCACCAGATTCGCTGCGGTCTTCTGACTCGGTTATCTCAGCCATCAAGGGCCCGACTGCAACTTTAACAAAGAAGACATTTGTAAATTTTCCACGGCTAACGGATAGGACAGCCTTGCAAGAGGTGGTGTAAATAGGAGTCTCGGGCGAAAAGACCACGCCTAGGAGGGGGACAATCTTTTTAATAGCGGGCATCTTCATCATGCCAAACTGGCCCCTCAAGATGTCCATGTCTGGCTCTACCACAGGCTCGCGGATCGACTTGGACGCCGTGCCTGCACATGTACCAAAGTCTCCGAGATATTCAAGAAAAGTACGTCCTTTCAGTCGCCTATGATGCCGTCATCGCTGGCCAGCTCGTCAAGAATGGCGCACGACTTGTTACGGGGACAATTCTTCCTGCCCGAGAGGTTCGAGTCATTTTCATCGCCACTAGAGATGCCACTGTTACCGGAGACCTTACCAAAGGCGGCGGCCTAGCCAGAGGTGCCGCCAAAGTTCAAGCCTTTGTACAAGTCAACGTGACTGGTCTTTGCCTTGTTATTCATCCACGTAACCCCCTATTGCATAACAATTCCCGTATCGAACGACTCATCATGTCACCCCGTCGCGCTGGGCACCTTCTTGTTCCAAATAATCCTTAAGAATATACTGGACAAGACTTTGGAAAAATACGAAGATATTGACAGCGGCTGCGAAGGAAATTTTGCAGCATACCGGGGGGTCAGGAGGGCCGCCACTAAGGAGGCCATGTGTCATCTCCCAGTGGCAAGATGGTCGGTAAATAAAGTCGTTGGACTGCACCTTCATTACTTCAAGGATATACACAACTCTCAGTGAGACTAGAAGGGCACTTGCGACGAAACGGCTGATCACGTAGACGGCTGGCATGAGGGGGTCATGCCTGTCAAGGCGACGCAGAGTAATGAGAACAACTTCTGGGAAACCCTTCAAGAAGTGACAAGCATTATTAAGGACCGGGTCGAGTTCGGAGACTTCAAACAGGAGACGGGCCCAGCAGTGGGATGCAACCCGAGCCCTCCTTGCCAGAATTTCGAGGCGGTCTAGTTCTGCCTCTCGAGGGTATCCTCACTCCTAAGGATAAGCGCGACACTTAAGAAGCACGCCGACTCGCCGCACAAAGCCTTGGCGAACTGTGCTAAAGACGGCTATAAGGACGAGGATGGGCCCGAAATGTGCAAGCTTCAAGGGTTTTGGGCATTTCCGATCTGGTGGCTCATGGCTTAGCAGACTTACTTTGGACTTACCTTGAGGCAGAAGTGGCAGAGTAAAAACGATAACATAAACAACAACTAATGCGACTCAACCGGACACACAACCACACCTACCAGAACCTAGATTTTTATGAGTATCCCGGCGAGGACGTGCTCTCTTTGATGCGCCCGGGCCTACAACCACTGTAGCTCGTCCATGAGTGTTTACACCAACAAACAGGACATGATCTGCTGGGTCTGCTAGGCAATCAGTTGAACTAGCAAGCATGGAAAAGTCGTTGATAACTGGGGCCTCCACAGCTTGCAGAGGAAGCCTCAGGCTTGGACGACGCAGGACCACTGGGATTGATTCGCCCAACGAAGCAAGGAGCCACTTTGCCACCAACACGGGTGATCTTTGCGCGCATTTGGCGACGCAAAGGTTATAATATTATAATGTATTAAATATTTATTCTTTGTTATAGTCACAGCCTAGCCCTCATGGGTTAATTAAGCCCGAAGATTAAGAGAATTAGTATTAGTATCTATTAGATCATAAATCTAGAGGAGTATTTAATTTTTGCATAGCATAAGGAAGCAATTATAAATATTGTATAGGTACAATTAGTGTAGAAAGCAGTTCATTGAAATAGACTTAAGAAACTTGTTAAATATCGATTAATATAAGAGTTCCTAAATCTTTATCCTAATCACTCGCAGCTGATTTTGCCGCCTGTTGGATCTAGCAGATGAAGCTTCTGAATTAGCTTATCTATGGACTTTTTATTATACTTTTCGTTGCATAAGACGTACAGAGCTAAAAATTGAAGTGAGTGGGATCGGGTCGTCAATCTCCTCTTCTCGGGGTGCGGCATCCCGACCCCCCCAAGCAGCTCACCGCTATAATCCGAAACCCGGGGCTCCCAGGCAGGGTCCAGGGTATGAACGAGTTGTCGGGCTCCAGGTAAGAGGCCTAACGCCGTGAGCTTGATGAGCACCAAGGTCGGGCTCGGCAAAATCGACGGTGGGCGCAGGGGCGCCGGTCCATTTGCTTGATTAATTTAATCCAAGAGAGTGGCTAAGCTTGAAGCTAAGCCAAGCTCTTGAGCTAGTGTCTCATAGCCCTTGACTGGCACAGTACAGCTAATTCTCCTCAGAGCGGTGGTCACAGTCAGATTCTGTCATGAAAATGGAATCTTTCGCAAACGGTCTCGAGCCGCGTTTTGCCCCATCCTAGGCCCGTCATTATAGAGCCGTGCTCCTATATCGCATTCCAGCTGTATCCTGCAACGAATTGTTCCAACCACTTTGTTCTTTTCTCGGGTCGTCATTGTGGCGTTTAAGTCGCGTCCCTTCTGGCTACCATCAGATAAGAGGCGTGTTAGGACACATCTCTAAGTAAAATTCCACCTTAGATATGGCAATGTCGTCCGCATTCAGCCGGACAAATTAAGCTATGCTAACTTAGCTTCCAGTCGTCGGAGACTTTCGCACCACCATCCGGGCAGACTCGAGTTCCCAAAGGATCCTCAATGTCAAAAGGCGCAACCAGAAAAAGCTACAAGGAAACCAGCCAGGGAAGTTTTATGCGGATTATCGGCCTCGCCAATAACCCGCTGACTGAGCGGCTCTTGCTTCTATTAGTTATAAGTTCATTTACGCTACTGATTTGTGACATTCATGTAACACCGATACTGCAAGTACGGGGGACCCCTGCCTCTAAGTACGTGGCGCAGCATTGTTCGTCTAGCTTGCGGCTCTTATGGATACAGGTTCGGCTTCTAATATCTTCCCGAACGCCGTGACAAAGGTCGTCAATTACTCTTCAAAGGTTTAAATACTACTCAAGATGTCTTCATTGAGCCACTGTCCACAACACTCAATTCATCATACATTGTATACTCCTATTCTACATACCTACTTTAAACAAACTCGTTCCTCGACAACTCTCAAATCATCCCAGAAGCATTAACCATGCCTTTCCTTGCGATCGTTGTCCCGACTATCCCCGCTGAGCACAAGGCAAATGTCCTTGCAGACTGGCCCTCCCAGAAGGCCGAGTTGAAGGCTCAGCCAGGCGTGCTCGATGTGTTGGCTGGTCCAATTCTGATTGAGGATGGTGTGCCTCCGACTGATTTCAAGTTTTTCCAGGGCATTAGTAGGTTTAAAAGATTAACCTCACTTATTGGGACTGGTACTAATACACTCCTAGTCTTCAAATCCGCCGAGGACGCCGATGCGTTTGAGAACTCGTCGTGGACTAAGGAGCGGAAAGCCAAATTCCAGGCTCATGGGGGACCGGAGCCGTTTGTAGCTCGATTTGAGGTCTCGGAACCCCCGGCTCATGGTTCTCCGAAGCCCATCACTCAGTTCTCAGTCCTTGAGATCGCCGACACCAGCAAGCATGCTCAGGCCAGGGAAGCTTTTGAGAACCTTGCCAAGGCGGCAGGAAAAGAGACGGCAGGTGGTGTCAGCGCCGGTGATGGGCAGAAGGCTGGTCTAGGTGTGACTGGATGGGACAGTCTTGAGGTAAATATCCCAGACCAAGATATTGAGGTTGCTCCTGCTGACTGACATGTGCTTCTAGGAGGCAAAAGCAGTTCGTGATGATCCCAAGTTTGCGGCAGCTATTGCGGCGCTTGACAGCCTCGGAAAGACTCATACCATCTTTGTTGAGATCCAGTGATTGTAGAGGTGTCGTGACAGCATTTCTGCAACTAGAAGGACATCTTAGCGGTTAACTATGAGTGACTAGATAGCTGTAGAAGGCTAGAAGAATAACTCGCCAAGCATATTAAATGCTACTCATAACTAGCTTGCTATTAAAATGCGCGCATAAAGTCCCGATCGTGATAGGAGCTCCAATATAAAACGTCAAGGATTCTAGACCTAGCCTTGCCAATGTTCCTAAAACTGAAAAGCGGATGATATATGTGACGGTGTCTCACTCCCGTAAGGATATAAGAAACTCGGTGCGTGTGATATATCCCCTTCGCCGGTCTTTCATCCGGTTGTCTAGTCTTCCTAGTGGGGGAGATGGAGGAACTCCCAACTCTTCGTTTTGTTACGAAATGAATGGTTGAATGGCTCTGTTGTGGCCTTCCTCAAGGGTATGATAACGATAAACAGCAGGTGCAAAGACGGTCATGTTTCGACACATGGCCAAATATCGCGTCAATAAGCGAAACTGTGACCAGGTAAGAACTTTTAATCAACAGATGAAACTACCAAGTCGTTGAATTTGGTGAGGCCGCGTTCAACGAGCTCAACAAGAACCTCAACTGCTGGTTCCCCGAGTCGGAATACCCATCGCTCGTTTACCCTCGCATCAAAACAACACTACAACGTCTGTTTAACCAGCTGGTTGAGAAGCAAGTTGTGACGTCAATCGATCTTAGTAATGGAGGATGGACATCCAACTGGCCTGCCTTTGCCCAGAACTGGCTGGAAAATGACTGGAATGGCGATACTGGTAATCAGCTCATCGCGGCTGGCTTGACGCCAGAAACCACAAGAAGCCAAGCACAAAACAATCCGGCCACTGTGAGTCGAAATAGTGCACGACCTGGGGCCCGGAGCTCACCCATTGTGATCAGAGATGATGACGATGACCTGGGTCTTTCATTTTCTGGCCTCAGCATCAATGAGAGACACCGACAACCGCCTCCTCTCTTCGTCCCGGCGGCACCAGGACGGCCCATCTCTGATATCACCCCATCCTTTATTCCTCCCGGATTGCCCACCCCGCCCCGGTCTTCCCTGGGCTTCCCTGCAGGCTCTTCAGCCCTTGGAACTGATTTCTTCAGACCGGCCTTTATTCACCCACTGCCACAACAGTCCGGACTTGGACATAACACAGTAAGCCAGTTCAAAAGTTCTCCTTACTATATTCCACGAGCAGGCTCTGTATGGAAATGCAGACTACGGGATACCGCCACTTGAGGATCGTTGAGTTAGTCTGTCGACGTGATTCAGGGCCTTTGGAGACCATGAGACAATGATAGGAGCAATTACGCCTCGCGTGGTACTTATGTCGATCTCCTGGCTCAGTTAGCCCATCAAGGGCCGGGCTTCAACAATAATAAAGAA
The DNA here is from genome assembly GCF_000151355.1 of Fusarium vanettenii 77-13-4. NCBI lineage: Eukaryota > Fungi > Ascomycota > Sordariomycetes > Hypocreales > Nectriaceae > Fusarium > Fusarium vanettenii. Next base: position 19,893 of record NW_003315759.1, on the reverse strand, counting down.
CACATTGTCAACGCAACGAATCATAGCACCAGAACCTAATGCTAACACAGTGAGTAGTAGTCATGCCGATGAGATGCAACCGGGGTATTCAATGGGAGAATCGGACTTACACCTACAAAGCTGCTTATCGCTATTCGTCTGAAGAATCCCATTCAGTTCACATCTGGTTAGTTTGTCAAAGATTATGACTGACTAAACAGCTTGACTACCTCTCTCGCCAAATAATCAATGATACAATTAGTCGTTTTTGCCTCGTCTTTTGTAGTTCGTTTCTTTTATTACTGATGCCTCTGAGAGCAAAAAGCATGGTTATCCGTGCGTGGCGTGCTTTATACCGAATAGTGTCAAATGCCAGAGGTGATCCTCATCTTATTTGACGTCGGAATTTTCGCACTCAGAATGATTTTCACACTTCATGGTGCAAGTTCATTAAATACCTTCTCCAAAATGAGAAATTTCCCCTTTGTAAGAGAATTTGAGCTGTTCTAAAGAATCACCGTAAATCCTAGGCTTCGATTATCTCAAATGCTTAGAATATGCCCCGATTCTTTCACTTGCTATTAGCAATAAGACCATATATAGCCAGTCATATGAGATTTCCAATATCGTTCCTCCTGATATCACATTTCACTTAAAGTATCCGGGCAGAGGTGAGCTTGAAGATCGCAATGAGCCTCTTCTGTGGACCATAGCTTCACAACAATTCGAAGAACACTCTGCCAGATCACAATCGTTTAGTAGCTAATCCGACCTTTAGGTATGCGTAGCGAAAAGCTTGTGTGCCTCCAGCCATGACACTAGGAACATGATCGAGGCATTGGGAAGCGTGTGAGTTGTTCGGTTCCCAGAAATTTCAATGCAGCATAAGAACAAACACAAGTTCTTTTTATAAGTTCCAATTCATATACTAGTATCAAACTCATCTTCAAGTTGAGTCATAGAGACCACTATTCTCTCATCACGTGGCTTGGAAGTCGGCCCATCAAGGTTAGATTGCGCCCGAAGTTACAAAGCAGCCTTTCCTGCGTAGCCAGACCCAAAGTACACGTCAGGACATTCAACATCAACATTTATATACTTCCAGCCAACTTTAAAATACTCTAACTTAGTTCGGAGACCCTTCAAGCATGCAAGCAGACAGAAACAACTGATGGACAGAACTCGTACAGCATATGAACCTCGCCATGATACATCATCTGTGAATCCATGGCCTGAAACTGAGATCTTGGTAGTCCTGCCGCTCCCATAGATTTCTCTTACTTCTCGTTCTAGCCAGGTCTTGTTCCAGGCTGGATGGAGCGAGTACTTCTGGTGGGTCTAGCCACCCTCTGAACAAGACTTATTGCTAGTTTTCACGGCTGTCCAAAACGATGGCATCATACCCCAGCATCCCCCACTTGGAACGTGCTTGTGTGGATTCAAGGACTGGAAGAGATGTACCATAAGAGAATATAGTTCGTGGGATCAATTTACAGTCTTGGCAGTTTCCTCAATTCGTTCTATGTTGTCGTCATTCAATTAGGTCCCCACCGCTTGGCTTCAGTTGGCATCGAGTGCCCTGTCAACGGAGCCTACCTGAGAACTAGTGGGCGGGCAGCATTTTGATGAAGCACAAACGACACTGGGAACTGGAACCTGAAATATTTCGCTGTCTATTGAATGTAGTTGTTGATAGTGGCTGCCTATTGCTAACGCCGATTCCAATCGATGCGATTAGTTCGCTCTTTGATGGAGCGTAACATAGCTGGAGTTTACTGCTAGAGCTTTGTGACCCGATGACGCAATGTTAAGTCTGGCCTGAGTTAAAATCGGGTAAAATTGGACCAAAAGAAGTTGCGGCATTGCTCAGATGGTCTCATTGTCTTATGGTGGCAGGTCGTGTCTTGATATCCTTCCAGGGCAAGCGGTGGAATGGCGATTCTGCAATCCCTTAACGATGATTTCACAATCATGGCCTGAGAGTTCTCAAACTTCCATGCAAATGTCGAGATATATATGTGTGGGATAGTCTCCGTACTCCACTCGCTCTCCCTAACACAACGAGCACTTTCCAGACTTATTGCTGACTTCTAGAATCCACTTCAATCTCCTCGACCTTTAACCAGGGAGCTCTTGAACAGCCAGATCTTGTGTTGCTGGGTTCTATGCGCGTTTAGAGGACTATTCGTGGCAAGACATGATCCATGACAGTCTCCTCAGTCATTACTTGTGAGCGCCTCAAGGCCCAGTGACTACGTGGCCAATGAAATATCTTTCATACACCTAGAACAACGGGTGGAGACTTGGGACAGTAGTGTTAATATTCTCCATTGCATCGGCAAAAATCAAATGATATCTCTCACCACAACATTAGGCGATCGACACCAACGAGAGCACGACCAAGTGAATGACATAAGATCGCATCTCATTAATGTCAAACCACTATGGATCCGTGAGCAACCCTTCGAAGTAACCGACCACCGATATCTTCATAGATAGGTAAAGAAAGAAAGCCCATGGTCCTTCCAGGACATCTCGGGCGTGTGTTTCAAAAGCCTCGAAAGGTTTCCCTACCACATCAACTATGTGATCGCACTTGGGAACTCACAGCCTCAGTGTGTATAGTATTGCTTGAGGGCGTTAATATCCCACTCTCATACCTTACCCAGAACTAGGCAACAAGATGGATCATTGGCGTAGTAGGGCGCTCCTCACCAGCCTCATCATGACTACCACGGTTAGAAATAATAACGCTGCACCTGAAGAAACGTGGCCTTTATGTCAGGCAAGAAGTATGTAGTTACCATAGTTCATTGAGTCGGTTGCCAACCTCCCTCGACGATCACCAGCCCTGTTATGATGGCTGATTATTCGTATGCAGGCTCATTTTCATGTCACAGAAGTCGACGCATTCAGGTCAGGCATGGATGCATAGTTCACGTGCTTGGTACGTCGGTGGGAACCATGGCCTTTAATTGACTGTCAAATCTTGCAAGGGAACCTTGTATGGGATTGTGCGTTTTGTACGAGATTGCCGACTCCTCGTGATGCAGGCAAGGCGTCAACGTTAAATAGATCCAGCCCACCTTCGGCGGGACTCCTCAGGTTAGAGATTTAAATAATTTCCAAGGTCATTATGCCGCAATGACCACAGCCTGCCGGCTTTTGAAACTCCCAAGCATAGTCAGATGCCTCGCCAAATTGGTCGTTGTCGTATGACGAGACGATTTCATTAGGTTGTGTGTTCATTTACATTCGATTTGTCTTTCGAATTGCCCCCGCCATTTGTTGTTTTTCTTTGTCTTCAGAGTGACGATTTGGAAACAAAAATTAAACAAAGTATTTTCAAAGAAGTCACCCAGCTTCAGATGCATGCCATCTTCTGTTTATACATCAGGTATATGGAAATACGATAAACAATATATCGGTGTCTATGATCATGTTGAACACTCTATGGCTCCTATTCTCGGGAGAAAGGAATAGACTCGGCCTCTAACAGCTTCCTTGGGAAGGCTTTTTCTGCATGACTGGTTCTGTGATTCTACACTGCGACAGTAGCTGCAGCTGTGCCACCCTCTCTTTACTCACAACTTCCATTAAACACCGACCAGCACGACTCGTCCAGAGGCTAACTTTCCATATCGTCCAGGAGCTCCGTTTTATGCAGAAGAAGTGGTAAGGTTGGCGCCGCTGTCGGCAGGGAGTTCATGTCTCATAAGAATGACACCAAAAATCTCAGTGTCTTCCTTCATATTGTGCCCGATGGAGATATCGTTGAGACAACAACCCGAAAACTTTCAGTTGGTTATACCTCCACAACCTTCAAATTATTACGATGGCTCTGGCGCATTGTCTTGGAGGACGGACATGTCCTCCCACCAACCAGATCCGAAGTCACGCGCTTTTGGTCCCACCACTCTAAAATTGTGAGAAAAGAGCTTCCAAAGCCTGCTTTCTTTACGTTCAAGCATCTTAAAACGACCTATCTCTGAAATAGCTGGACTCCTGGGCGCCCAGGAGGGAAGGTGCACACCGCCGAACAGTGCCATGATACAGCAGAAAGAACTCCTACATGACCCGCAGAGTACCATAAAAGACCCGTGCTTGGGACGCAAAAAACCTGCTGGGCACCCTCGCCCAAAATGAACATCATCATACATTAAAAAGAGAGTAACCTGTCAGGCAAACGTTGATTGCATTTTCAGTCCCTCTTCTTCTGTCTAAAATCAAGAGATATTCTTGACCCGGAGCTGGGTGTGGGTAGATAATATTCGAGTTTATATCACCCCATATCGCCAAGGGTTCAAGATTCGGTCTGTGGTTCTATTAATCGCATGTTTTCTCACGCCTCGGTCGATCAAATGCAAAGCCTTAATTCGAGGAGATGATATTTGGTCTGTTGATCTTTGAGCCGAGTAGATTGCTTCCATGTTACTCATGCTAATAACCTATGAATGCCTACAAGTAGGATGTTTGCATAGTCTGGCCAGCTACCATCGTTTATCATGAGGTAGATAGGGCCTTAGATTTAAACTGTTCGCCCTTGCCGTAACACCCTTAGAAAAACAACTTCACAGAAATACCGAAATTGAGCTAAAAGGGGGAATGTAAGCAGAGCGTAGTAAAGCCCAAGTTTCTGGGATCACAGTCGTGATCCCCATGTGTTTGTCTCGTATGGCACTATGATATGGCTATTATATTACTATAGACTATGGTGGCACTATGGGACATGGTATTGTATATATAGCGGGGCCATGGCACATGGTATCGCCATGGTCTATGGTGCGACCATGCACCATGAAAGCCATGCTATATAGTCCAGATTACAGCTTTCGCGTAGGTCACGATACAGGAAAATAAACATCATCAATAGCAGTCTTAGTCATAAATGAAAGACCATGAATGACATCTGAAACCCAGTATATCACTAAATAGTTACAAAATGAATATTTATAATCGATTGTGCTTTAATGAGAGGGCTACTTTTGACTGAAGGGAGCCTCGATTAGCGCGATGGAATAGCAATAATATCGGAGTTCCCCTCCTCCGGGCCAGGCTTTTGTTATTTTGCAAATGCTCTCTGTAGAGAAGAGGATTGTTCAACAAGAGGGGATATACTATTGTGCAGATGGATGTGTAGTAATTACGTAGGGCCACTAAAGCCCTCCAGTATGTCCACTCAACGCCAAACCCAAAGGGCGTGTCCGTCATTCTCGCTCAACTCCAACGCGTATAGAATTACAAGCAAGGTGTTCAGACATGCTGGTTCCTATCCCTAGCCATGACCTAGATATTCCGGCTCTCTCCAGCAATCTTCCGCTCAACCCAGTCCTTCATATCGCCAAAGTCTTCCTCCAGTGCCTCGATAGTACGGTCAAGACCATACTTGAAGAACATGTTGGCCGTAGACGACAGGTTCACTTTCTTCTTCACCTCATCCAAGTCCCTGGAAAGATGTTCTGATTCCTGCTTCAGTCGAGCAGCGTTGTTATCAGCCGTCTCAATAGACTTGCTGAGCTTGTCCAGAAAGCGAACGCGGGCCGCCGTGTCTTTTTCAGCGTTTTCAAGATCTTCCTTGGAAGTTTTGATCTTTGCTTCCATCTTTTTGATCACCGCCGTCAAATCATCACCAATGACCCCAGAGTGTGACTGTTGCAGACTCAGAAGCTGGGCTAAGGCGGCTGTTTCCTTCGTCTGATCCTCCTTGATCGCCTTGAGACGAGCTTCGGCTGATTGTTTGAGCCCCTGCTCGGTGACTTGTTGGCCTCGGGCACCCGACGCCTCTTCCATCGCCTCTTTGTATCGCATTTCAATCGAGCCCCGCCGGACTCTCGAATTTTCCGAGAGGGTTGCAAAATCGGTAGCCTTCTTGTTCAGCCACATGGTGAAGCTATCCATGATCTACCCACGCCACGGAGTTAGTGTGTGTTGATGACATGGAGAGAGCCACGAACCTGTTCATCTTCGGCGTTGGTTTGAAAACTGGATCTGGGCTGAAGTTTGTTTAGCTTGGCGATACCATTGACCGTCTTCTGGCGCTTTGCGGCTGACAGGGGGGAAGTCGCAGGGAGAGAATGCTTTCTGGCCACGGCCATACCAGAGTTGACCTGCTTCTCCATCGACTTGGTAGTGTCGATGTCGCCGATAGGTCTGATCGGGGTTTGGGTATTGAGGTATTGATCATCAGCATTCATTTGGACCTGTTTCCCAATGGGCTCGTCGTTGGGGCGGGCATGATACTCCTCGTGGCCTTGCTCATTCTCCTTGCCACCGCCAACGATCGGCCCAGCCTCAGCATCGGGAGGAGATATCACAGGTTGGTCGCCCACGGACGTGTCGTCTGCGGTTGTGTTCTCTCTATGACTAGTATTTCCATCCTTGTCCTCATCCTTGTCGCTAGGCTCAGGGGACTCAGTTTCGGCGCGTTTGATCTTCTCAGCCACCCAAGTCTTGGTGGCTACGACATCAGCCTTCATGAGCTTGTTGACTCGATCGGTGCGCTCGTGCAAGCCCGCAAGGCGCTGCAGCTCTCCACGGACCTGGTTGATGGTGACGGTGCCACGAGCGAGGTTGACCAGGGCTCTAATGTCTTCGAGAAGGTTGATGCCCCAAGTCAGTGGCTCAAACCCTTCAGCGATGTCCCAAGGATATTTGCCGCATGTGGATTTTATCTGTTCAGCCAAAGCGGCGCCCTTCTTGGGAAGTCGAGCGAGTTCCTGGGCATTCACATCATCCACAGCATTCAGCCTTCGCTTCTTCGGACCCGGCGTGGGCATGTTGGATCGGTCGGTCGGTGATGAACGATTGGATCGGCTGTGGGACAGGAGATGCGCGATCGGTGACAGCGAGAGTCGATGTACCGTGAAGATGAAGATGAAGATCCAACAACTGGGTACGTACGAGGCGGCGACGATCTTGCGACCAAGAGTCTGATGCGATGGTGACGGAAGAGGTAGGAGGCAGGCAGCAATTTGCGGTTGAATGGTGGTTAGGTAAACAAAGAAAAACAAGCAAACAAAGAACAAACGGCCACGGAAAAATCCTAAATTCCGGGCGCTCCATCTCCGTGTAATTTTCACATTCACGTCGTTTGAGCGCCAGTAATTGAGGCGTGGATTAGAGGGATTTCGATTCACATTTCAACATGTTTTCGTTGTCATGATTGAAGTGTCAGACAAAGTGGACGGACTCATCCAAGACCTTGACAGAGTGCGTGGCGTCCCCCATTGGCAGTCAACTAACGAATCTTACCCATGGTGGCATGTTGATTGTTGGCAATAATAGGAGATTTAGTGACCTTATATACCATTGCTTTAGTTCATCGACATTCAATTTCAAACGTCGAAATATTCCTCTTCTCCCTAGGTAATGAAGGTGATGGATCTCGCCTGACGCCATCCATGATCACGCCCCTCCCCCACATCAGTTGCTCCAGCCATGGACGATGGTGAGCAGACACAAATTTTATTGCACTGGTCCGCGGTGCCGACAGATTAAGTGTAGATACAAATGCCTTTCTCTCATTTAAATTAAATAGCCTCTTCATCCTTTACATTGAGCGGCCGCGACAGCTCATGACATGGTCCTCTAATTAGGGGTCGTGCATGGTCTGAAGGACCAGCCCTCCTGCAGCCAAGTTAGCGGTCACAAAAGCAGGACAAAACACAAATTGTCCATAGATCCCTATTAGTTCAAGTCATTCTTGACATGTAAACTCATTGCACCAAGAGTGGCATCGTACCAATCACATCAACTCAATAGACATTCATCGCATGACCAGTCTCCCCCTCATGGCCGTGGGTCATGATGCGGTCGAAAAAAATACAATAGGCTGCAGGAAGTCCACTCAAATTTAGACTCTGGTTCCAATCCCACAAATCAAACAAAGCGCGATAGAGCAATCATTCTTCAATTACCTAGTTTTCATCCTAGCTTTCTTGGCCACCCACCCATGAGATCGCTATTCCGCCCGTCTCTAAGCGAACCAAGGGTCCTGGAAGAAGTTCTAGTAGGTCTCGTAGTATGGGAACTGGCCATGGTGACGAGACATGTAAATGACAAGCTTGGCTAGCCATAAAGCCAACTCGGCGTTGTATTCTTCGATATAATCCTCAATTTTCAACCATAACATGACCAAGAGTCATTGTTCCCATGCTTTACTACCATAACGACAAAATCCTTTCTCATTCATTCGGACGTATCAGCGTTTAACCCCTAACTTAGCCATTAGGCCATAACTAGCTCCCCACCCAAAGGTAGGTTCGGTGAAACACTTGGCCAGCAAGATACCGATATTGACTTGAGGCTGACTGGCATCCCCAAGATATTCTCCTGGGTCGGTTGGGTCGACTTCATTCGTTAGTTACGCAGGAAAATAAGCTTGAAAGTCCTTGGAATGACTCACAGTCAAAAGCTCCAATTTCGTGCACCATCTCGAGGTCTGCCAAATCAAATCTAGGCATATCCTCAATCCCATCCAAGCTAGCCTTGCTTGGAATCATGCGTCGCAACGCTTCCAATCAAGGGGTAAGCCCATGATCTTGTCAATAGCCAATGCGGCTCCATCACTAGCAGCTGATCGAAGATCCGCCATGCTAATACCATCCCAATCAGTTTCCTCTGAGGCCGAATCGGCGGAGGGCCCATCAGTTGGCATCGTAGACTCCGAGGGGTCGGTTCTTGGGGTTGACCACAGATTCATCTCCGCGGATGATAGCCCGTCGATGTGCTGTAAGTCCGCATACCACACCGCGTCGCCCATACCTCTCACGCGAGCAGGGCGATAGTGCTGGAGATGCCCCCACGAAATATCGTAAGGGACCACCCAGGAGTACATGGAGCCCCCTTGACCTGGTACATGAGAGTCCCAGCCCGTGAAGTTCATGTCGAAATGGGTGGAATAGAACAACAAGAAGCAAGGGTTATAGTAGGTGGAGACTTGGTTGGAAAGCACTCTCCTGCCGGTGGGAAACACTGCCTTTATGTATTCATCCCTGTGCTACGGGATCTTTTTGACCACAAGGTGATGGCTGCCATGTATCACCAACAGCATTGCCTTTTATGATAAATCATTTCCTATTGGGGGCAGCTTCCGCAAAAGTTCGGGAGGCTCAGTCGCCTGCAATCTCACAAAGGATACAGTTCTTGACGTCGCGGCGGTCCTCTGTGGAGCCGTTTTCCGATAGGGTCCAGTTGGCACTTTGCATGCAGGCATCTTTCTCTTATCCGCTTGGAATTGGATTATGCATAGTAATAGCTGAATAGAGGATGGGGCAACGGAGTTGCTGTTTAGGGGGTCTGTGTTTAAGATTGGTTGGATAACTCAAGTCACCCTTGTCTGCCATTTCTCTGAGCAGACAAAGAACACTGAAGCGGACGCGAACGCAGGTCTGAGCCCGCCATTTTTTCTTAGGCTTGATCATTTTGCTTGCCATGTTTAGGGACAAAGGACTAATTTTGAACCTCTATTCATCAGATATTAGAAGCAATAATCCACAAATAGGGCCACGTCATTAGTAGAGTAAAGAACATTAAGTCTACGGTAGGCTAACCATGTCACCCTCTTAGCACTGTTCCGGGGCCTAGGCGAGTCGCGTTACCAATGTCCGGGTCTCTTGGACAGACCTAGGCCAGGGGCCGGGAAAGGGTAAGGCCGCACTGATCTTATCTAATAATACCTGTGGCTGACTACCGTGGCGGGGCATTCTTGGCATGCCTCCTCATATGACCATATGATGAGGGTTCGGACAAGATTGAGTGGCACTTTTACCCCCCGCTGTGTTGCAATCCTTGTTGTATTATTATGCTATATTATTGCACCCGTCATTTATATGGTTGTAACCCTCATTGACTTGTAACTGTATTATTGAGGCTTGGGTATAAGCTTTGGTTGTGTTCCGACTGTGTTATTTTGGTTGAGTTGCTCCGAGCCCTCCGTCCCCTAGCCTTGTGCAGCCTTTTTAACAACAGTTGCACTTTTACCTCTCATCATCGGGACTTCGAGCTCTGATAAGACCTCTTGAATCTCGGTCAGCTTTTCGAGACGGTTACATTGCGATTGATGAGAATAATAGCAGTCGAAATTGGCACGAAATAAAAACATCACACACTCTATTCCAATGCACGTGCCCAATCATGACTGCCATACCTGATAGATGGTGGTTCTGTTACACCCTGCTTGAGAGTTAAAGACTTCCTTGTCGCGGTTATTGAGCTTATTTGGAACAACTCCAACCCTCCAGTCATCGCCTCATCAGCCTTGCTGAACTTCCGGCTTCATCTAGGTAGTTGATGTTTCCTTAAGCAGCCCTCCCAGAAGCAAGTTTTCCTCTTCAATTTATGGTTGTGCACATTTGTGTAAAATACATGGCCTGCCGGAGAGAGCAAAGCACATGCGTCACACTCCCTATAGAAAAAGAAAATAGCAGAAAGAAGATAAGAAGGAATTGCTTTAATTTTAAATAGTGCTTATGTGTTGCGAATGTTAGCAATAATATGGTATTGTTATGTACAAGCTACTATATTGTCTGCTTAAGTTGAGAGGCGTACCTACCCTAGAGCTTAAAGTATTAGATAACGTCATCTCTGCCCCAAGATGATAAAACAGGCGCCAAGGTCAATTCTTAAAGATTAACTTACGAACCACTCATTAAGATCAAGGTTGTGGCTTAAATCTAATGCTGTGAAACGATGCTGGACTCCTGAGACGCGGTTTGCGATGCGTGCAATTACGACCATGCCAAGTACCCAGAGCAATCAATCTTGGGTCACGTGCCACGATTTCGCCCCACCACTCACCACGCCACGGTCAGCCACAATGGTCGGCCATAGTGTGGCCGTGTTTAAGACTGTTTGCTAAAGTCGTCAAGGCTGATATTAATCCTAATTAAATGCGTTCGGACATTTTGGAAAACTTAAAAGTTTTCTATGTTAAGAGTTCTATAGATTAATGGCTCGACTAACGTGTTTCTAGGTTACTAAGCGTTTGATAACATCCATTGATCTGGGATCTCAGACCAGGCAAAAGCCAGGCGACTCAAATGCTAGAAGACTAGAGTACCTTACTTGTGCCATTCAGCTAGTGATCAAGCTCGCACGGGAGGCAGTTGATTTTGACCTGATCGGTGCAAAATAATATAGATTATTTACGCGTGTGTAATCAATACCATGGCCTTGGCCATTGTCAACATGTAGGAGCTCTGCAAGAACGGGGCATATCCAACGTGAAGCTTCAAGTCGAAAAGTGTTTAGAACGCTTGTGTTCTGCGAAACGGGGATTATTGGCCACATCTACATACTCAACTGAGAGATAGCATGCTCCCTCCAGTATGAGATGCCTGCTATTAAGGCACCAGGTCCAGCTAGGCTCAATGTAGCGAGTGATAACAACCCCCCAACAACAGCCTCCTTTGTTCCCACATATCCGAGTGATCGCAATTCCCATGCAGTATATAACGAGTATACAAGACCCGAACCTGCGCTGATGAAACCAATGTTCACAGCAGGGGGTAATACTTGAGAGAGACCAGACTCGGTCCATCTTCCGAAGACATGTTTGGCCGCAGTTGATGCGAGCTTCGCGGCAACTGGAATAGCGACACAGAGGGTGAAAGTAGTACCGTAAGCCAGCTTGAGAGGAGCTATATCATGATTCTTATAGAATTGAATCTCAGACTCACTGGCAAAGTCAAGTGGCTCGTCGGGCTTGTCTTGAGCATCCTCATGGGCGGTAGTCTTGTTTTGCTTAGTACGGACTGTACTGAGTCCTTTGGTAAAGACCACACAAAGCAGTGGGAATGCTCGCCAAACATTACCGACATGGCTCCTGATCTCTGTATCTGGAATGGGTAATAATGCTGCTACCGTTGGCGCGATGTAGCCGAGTGCGACAGCTGGAATGACGGACTGGGCAACGCTAGGCTCGACTGGTCTGGATGTGGTGGACTGGGTTGAGAAAAGGACAGATGACAGGCAGAAGAGTGGAAGCACTGAGGTTGGCCCAGATATGGTGTATATGAGCGAATAGGCCCTTGTCCTTTTTCACGTCAGTCACTGGACAATGCTAAAATGATCAGAGGGGGTCAAACCAAGATAGGGGGTTGAGGGAGTTTCCATTCCGCGAACCCTCAATGAGCCACGTAGAGAGAGTCGGGATCAAATTGGAGACGAGACTTTCCCTTGGGCTCTGTCCTGTTAACTTGGCCAACATGCCTCCAGCACCCCATTGCTGAAGGGTGCTGAGGATGACTCCTGTCCCAGCACCAATGTGACTCTTTCTAAGGGCGACGCATACCAACACCGCAAGACTGCTGGATGCCAGCGCCCATGGCACTCTACTTAAGAGGCCACCCTTGATGGGCTTTGATGGCAGTTCATCTTCAAATGGTACAAAGTGAGGTCGCTGTGGGACAGGAATACCTTCGATCCTAGGAGCGGCGGCGCAAATCGGGACCACGACGTCGGCAAAGGCGGTTGGGCCAAAAAGCGGAAGTATATGCTTCAGCAACTGAGGAGCAAATGGGAATCTCTGGCTAACAATCATTTGAAGCATGTGCGCCTGTTGAACCAGGCGCTTGGAACGCTCGTAACGGAGGGTATGGACTTCTGCGAGTGCGGTTTCGACTTGATTGCCAGAGAGACCCTGAGGAGTCGACCTCAGTTGCCGCACAAGAGCATTCACTAATAGAGCTGCGGACTCTATTGCCCCATTACCGCCTTGGCCAGAAGCTGGATCGATCTATGTAACGCGTTATTAGCCAAAGTGTAATGCAGTGCATGCGTGCCACTATTTACCTTGTGGGCTGAATCGCCTATCGTAACGATACGCTTATAGTGCCAGCGATCAAATACATATTCCTCAAGTGGAACTAGAGTCGACATGATTTTCTTGTCGTAGAGGTCGCCAAAGGTCAAGTCCTCGGTGACGGGGTCACCACGTCGCGCCCCTACCAGTACTTCTTCATCGGTCTGTGAGTATTTCGGAATATCCCGGCCATACTTTGTCTGAGGGAGGCCGTCGAATAGGAACCAGTAGACGCGATCTTTTGGAGCCGCTATAACCAGGTATGAGTGGCCCTGCCCCAACACCATCTGCTGACTTCGGCTGCCGTAGCAAGGGGGCCGGTTCGAGATTCCAAATATACACCTGGTCGAGACCGGGACCTCTTGATACGATCAGGTCAGCAATAAACATGACTGCATCTGCAGTGATACGTACGTGAGTTTTCATCTTCTGAGAAGTACCCAGGGCTCTGTTCCTTTCCAAGGCGCCACATTTCGTCCCTCACTGCGCTATGAATGCCATCGGCACCCACAATAATATCCCCCTCGTACATGGAGCCATCCTGGGTATAAGCCTGAGCCAGGTTCTCGGTCAGTTCAAGGCGAGAAACTCGTTTGTTGGTCAAGACTCGATCTTTGTGCTTGAGATTGTTGTACAGAACTTGAAGAAGCATCTGCCGGTCGATGAAGATCGAGGGATATCCGACTCTACCATTATGATTAGTTAAGTGGCTGGCAATAATTGCGCGCGGAGCCTGTTGCTACCTCTTCTCAAAATGGACTGACAAACTCGTCTCGGAGCTGGCAGTGATCGGAACCCCGTCGGGTCCTCGCATGCTGCCAAGGGTATAGCGGCATTCTCCAGCGATGTCAAGGATGGGCTCAAAGCACCCCAGTTGGTCGAGAATACGGAAGCCATTGGGAAGGATGCCGATACTGGCACCGACTTGAGGCGCTATATGCGGGTAGGCTTCGAGAAGGACGTAGTCTATGTCGAATTGCTCCAGCATGTTGGCCACCGACAGGCCAGCAACACTGCCTCCCACGATGATGACTTTGAATCCCATGATTTTGAATGCGTCGAATGATTGTTGTTTGGTAGTTTGACTCACATTGCCAACCAGCCTGCCAACGGTCGGTATTATAGCAAGTTGCAAATATTACAAAGCGGCACTTGGCGGCTTCTCAAAATGCCGTGTTGACTAAATTGGGCATGCTCCAATTTAGCTACGACGCTGAAATGCAAGGGGCTGCCCCTGATCAATTAAGCTTCCATGCTTCCACGCCGATACGGCATCGGAAGTTATTTTCATCACCGATTAATACCCACATCTTTGTGGAGATGAGCCAAGTCCTCCTTCAAGGTCAACCATTCTTGTTGTAGTTACCACCGGAAACGGTAATGGAGATCATGGTTCAGAATGGTTAGCAACCCTCATCACATTGGCCACTCGCTACGGGACTGGACAAATCCCGTGTTGCCGACGACAGAAATGTTATCCTGACGCGTATCGGAGTCTAAAACTCGTCCACGCCAGAAGGCTGAGTGAGCTCGTGCTGTCAGGGGGGATCTCGAATGGACATGTGGCCATAAGGTATGCCCTATAATGGTCTTCCTTGCTGGATAAACGCTTATAATTGATTTATTTCTTAAACGCGAGCGTCTATTTATAGCTGTATGCTTGATTATTGCGGGCAAGGGTTTTGTTACAGAGGTTTCTAAACATATCTACTCTTGCTACGATCTGGAAACACACACTAGCTATCGCCTAACAGTCACCAGTAGTCTCTATGATGGATTACTATTTTTTGCTCTAGAATAAACTCTTCTTTATTTTACCGTATCCTTCAGACCTAGCCCTCATGTACCACGGTATTATAATATATTTCTTCGCCTCTTGACTTTCACTCATATGCCTGACCACATATTATCTATATGCCGCATCATCTCCCGTTTCATTCAAAACCATGACTATTATGCTCCCAAACTCTTAATACTGCTTCTTGTATCTCACTAGTAACTCGCCAGTGTCTCGCTCGCAGTGACTATCGCCGGTTCCGCTTGATGGCGCTGCTTGCTCATTGAGTCTTGATCACACCGCCAAACTAAAGCCATCAACTAGAAAAATAAACAACAAAATTCTTGGCACATATCTGCACTGAAACAGAAGTCTCAAAGATATGTCAACCCATATTGCGTATCAGGCTTCTTGCGAAGACATATTCCTTCTATATGGCTTCTAGTCAGCCAAACAGCTGTCATAGTTACGATGGGGGATTATGGGACTATCCCCTTGACTGTTTCCGTGAATATTTTCTAAATAAGCCTGGCTTATTTCTACTAAGATAATGGACGATTACAGAGGGGCCAGCAATTATGATCGAATTTACCAGGTGAAAGGGATGTTTAGGCACACGGCACGTCATCGGCACTATGAGAACTTTCAGTGGCTCTCAGAACATACCTTGTCACCCGTTTTTAACTAACAGCACGAAGTCTGCGGCAGGTGTTTTTATATGTATTGACTTGAGGGCAAAATTGAGATACGCTGGACAGCGGCAAAATCAACCAACCAGTTGGGCCTCTGATCGGATCTTTAAACAACCCGCGAGCCGCTTCGCTCCTATCCTAAAGGGTCAGATCCGCCGCTTATCATTAAATTTAACCTGAATGGTCAGATTGTGTCTATTGGCTATCTGAGATCGAGAAGGTGCGTTCAGTCGCTTCTAAAGTCGACAGGTTAACTGGAACCAGGGAATCATCATCATCCTCCGGGAGGGAATAACATCGGCGCGCTTCAAGGGAGCCCTAAGATAGTATTTCCAGAGACCACGGCGGTTGAAAGCCTATGGGCAAATGTTTTGTCCATAACCCTCTATGCTTCATGAATAATTAGTCTTAAACAAACAACTAGAGCGCTTAGTGAGAAGAAAGTTCCAAGGCTTTACACGAATTCAGATTTGATGATCCAAGAGGGTCGGGCATATATGCTAATGAGGTATATGGATTGATGAACAGCAAAAATAACGTATCAGTTGAGGTATAGACTTTCATTGAAATGGAGAAGGCTACTCTTCCTAGTTTCTGATATGAATCTATGGTCCTCATGGAAGGTTACATTACCACCAGCTGGCGTATTGCTGGCAAGTTTGGAGGACCCCCCTCAGTTTCTGACTAGCTACGTGATATCATGTCATCGGCCGTGGACTGTCCTGTCTTCACAAATCAAATGGTGGGCAGCTACCTAACCATGCAAGACGAAGGACCACTTAAGAAGCAGTTCTGTTCAGTGGCCACAGCACATAGCTCTTGAATCTCCCTCCGAAATGAATACCATGAGTTCCATTGTTTCGTGTCGCAGATGTCTTAGTCCGTTGGGTAGCTACAAATTC
Organism: Fusarium vanettenii 77-13-4; assembly: GCF_000151355.1. Lineage (NCBI taxonomy): Eukaryota > Fungi > Ascomycota > Sordariomycetes > Hypocreales > Nectriaceae > Fusarium > Fusarium vanettenii. The sequence goes on along the minus strand of NW_003315759.1, from coordinate 3,741 downwards.
AGCGTTCGTAAGGGTGTTGGCCATAGAACAATATCAACAGGAAATATCTGGCCACAGCTCAGCAAGTCCTCCCTTTCGTGTAGGAGGTATGGTTTAGCTGGTGTTGAGCAACTCTTGTCCAGTGCCCTACAGGTAACGCAAATATTGCCTCGCGCCACAGGCTCAGTGCTTTCTACACTGGCGAAATGCAGGAAGGCGTTGCGATCTGCGTCCCTCTTCTCAACCTTGATGGCCAACTCCATTTCTTCCGAGCCCTTGGCCTCCACCCAAAGTCGGACTTTGATATCGCTCTTGATCTCGACCAGTTCTGGGACTTTGTAGGAGAACGTCACCCCAGCCATGTTAGCGTCAATTTCATACGAAACAGGACCCTGTCTGCGTGCCTGTTTCCCTGCAAGAGAGCTGTTGGGGTGGAGTGGGAAAGGCTGCGACTTCAATCCCGCCACAGTCCAATCTTTGACCTCACGGTCCACCGTGTCAGTAGAACCTGGATCAGGAACTGATGTCCTGACTCGAGGTTTCTTCTCCTAGCCATTTTGTTCACCTTTGAGGTATCGATAAAAAAGAAATATGCGTAGCTCTTCCGTGTATTCCTACTAGTAGAAGCCTGTCAACTCGTGTGGGTTGTGCACTCGAAGTCACTTGTTCCTGGAGAGAATATTGCGGAAACCGTCAAAGGTTCCATGAGTACGCACCAGGTTCGTGTTACTCGTCACAACGTATAGAGGAACAGTGATGTTACTTCACTGCGGGGTCCGATTCTTCTGGTACTTGTCATAAAATTTGCCGTTGAGATACATCCTAGGAGAGTCTTCCACAGAGTTGTTGCCCAACAAAGTGGTAATGATGGCTTCCTTAAAGCCCAGGTTACCGATGCTCAGGGAAGTAGCTGCTGCACGCAAAATATCTGTTGCCCCTTCCCATGGGGCGATGGCGGCCAGGCATGGAGGATTCGACGCTGTAACATGCCATTGGGATATGGCTAGGAATAAATTTCCAGTCATGCCAGTCCTCCCAGAACTCCATGGCTTAGCAGTTGCCCATTCGATGATGTCGCATCCATCTTCAGCAAGTTGGCGACCCCAGTTCGTTATGTTACCATTGAACTCGTACGCACCGCGGGCGTCGGGGTTGAGGACTGCATATCCCTGGCAGACCCAATAGGCCAGGTCCGGGGCTTCAAACTTCTGTAGCTCAGAGACATGGGAAAGGGGGACATTGGATCGGCTCGTGAGGTCGTCGAGCGATTGTCCTCCTACTTCCGGTATAGACTCCAGGCTACCACCGTTGGAACTCATTGGGCCCCCACGGGTCGAAAAAACATCAGTGTAGATTGGGATTCCGTCTGGGAGGGTGACAGGAACATCCCGTGCAAACAAGATGCCACTGCTGAAGGGTTTGGTCACCTCCCTGCGCGTGGTGCCCTTCTTGAGAATGACACTCTGTTGCTTGAGTTCTGTGCATCGAGCTCTTGGAACATCGGTGGGAAGAAGGCGGCGCATATAGACTCGGTGGGCATCATCACCATGGATGCGTAGAGTACCTTGCGCGACATTTGGCTCTGTGACCTGGAGGATGGAGACACCTAGGGCCTGTCTAGTGCTACCTAAGCCGGCGAGTAAGGACAAGGTAGAATAAAAATTGGATGATTTCATCGCTCTTGCTTTCGGGAGCTGTCTGCTCGAATGATGGTGTATCTTGTTCAAAACATTTATGCGAAGGAGTGACAGCTCTAATAGTTCTAGGCTTTGCAGGCCGTTCAGCCTCTCCCGCGTTTCTCCCAGTCCTTATGTCGGGATGTCCGTCTCCTGAGCTAGTGACGAGTTCGAGTTCTCATGGCAGTTGCTAAACCCCTTCAACTAAGAGACTAGGAGATGTAAAGTCTGGCTAGAACTTTATCCCAGTGCTCCGAAATTCCCACTACAATACACACCAGGTCAGGCTACTGATCACACAGTGAGGATCTTGCCAACTCCCTGGCCCTGCCATGGTCTAGATTCCCGCTTAGTCACTTGTGAGGGTCGTTGATTTTAGGCATGAAATGTTGTTTTCAATACACTACCAAACTCGCCGCCTTACTCAGCTCTTTCCTTCAGAAACTTGTGTCTGAACCAAGCCAGGTAGAGGTGGTCCTCGGCCAGTTGCGTAGTCCTATCGGCATTATGATTGTCATCTCTGCCGCAATGGACGGCAGAAGCATGGGCTTGATAGCTCGGTTCCATGACGCGCCTAAGACTTCGCGGAATAAGTATGACGATCTAGACCGAAGGGCCTTGCGTAAAAGTACTAAATATGGCATTAGTATGGCAACGCTTGGGGTTTATGTTATCTGCCTAATCAATCTCTGTTACTCGCCGTGGCCGTGGTAGTTCTACTTAACTACCTGCTAAGGTAGTTCGACGACCTTTTGCCTTGCTATGTTCTCTTTATTAAGGCGAGTACGACGGGCTATAATTCTACATATTTATAAACGTATTTATTAGGCATATGATTAAAAAAACATAATAAAAGAAATATATAGGAATATTAAAAGCTAATATTATAAAATACTATAACCCTAAGATAAATATAATAATTATAGGATTCCTAAGGGATAAGCTAATTATATTAGGTTTATATTAATAGAAAATATTATTATATAACCTTAAAGGGTATTATAAGTTATATATAATAATATATTTAAGGGCATAAAGTATAACTAAGTTATATTAATAATTAAAATAAGTTATATATAAGAAAATATAAATAAGTATATATTATATATTAAATAAATTACTAAGGTTTATATAAATAAGTTATAATTATTTATTACCTTTATATTAAGTAATATATATTAGCTTTTATATATAAGGATAAATTATATATTTCTTTTATTAATTAATAAGGTTTTATTAAATAATATAAGATATATAATTAAGGTTTAATTAAGGTATAATATAATATATTCTCCTTATTAATCTTATCTCTAAGGCTATTTCTAATACTTATAGCTATTTTCTCTTATAAATAATTAATTTTAATATATATTATTATTTTTATTATAATATTAATAAGACATTAAATTATATAATTAAAGAATTTAATATTTATTTTTTAATAAAAAATTATTATATTTTTATTTTTAATATTATTTAATTATATTTTAAGATTATATTTTATTTTTATTATTTAAAATAAAATATTATTTATAAAATAATCTTAGGTTTAAAGAAATATAATTTATATTTTTATTTAAATTAGCTCTATAATATAATAAATATCTTTTTAAAATTTTATATATGATTTTTTAATTTTTTTTTAAGATTTTTATTAAAAATATTAATATCTTATATAATTATAGAGATTTATTAATTAAATAAATAAAAAATTATTACTAAGGAATTATTTATTTATTATTAAAAAAACTTATAGAAAATATAATAAAATATTTATAAATTATTTTCCTAATTAAAATTATATTTAAGATATAAATAATAATTAATATTATAAAATATTAAAATAATATATAGAAATTTAATTTTTTTATATAATTTTAAATAATAAAAATAATAAAAAAATTTATTTATAAAAAATATTTAAATTATTATTTATATTAATATTTTATTTTAAATTTTTTTTAAGAATTTTATTAATATTTATAATATTATTAATAAAAATTCTTTAAAAAAAATAATATATTAATAAAATATTTTAAGATTTTTTATATATTTTTTAAATTAAAATAATTTTTTTATATAAAAA